>NC_139763.1:3386742-3564644 GCF_965231275.1 Zosterops lateralis
GATCTAAATATCAGGAGGAAAAAGAATAAATTCACATTTGGCTGCTGAAACACCTCTATGATTAATTAAAAGAGAATCTCAGAATTTGTCATTGAGACTGTATCATGTCTCCTTCAGGTACAAAAAAGCACTTTGAATACAGTCCTGACCCAACACAGGAGGAGAGATTTTATGTTTTCATCCTAAGCCTTGGGAGACATTTCTGTTTCTTTTATTCTCAGTGCACATAGAAAAATTATGGAGAAAATTTCAAGCCCCTCTCGAAGTTGCTCAGACTGCCCCATGCAGCACAAACACAGGGAAGATCACTGGAACAGGTGAGTTGATGTGAATGAATCCTCATATTCTTAAAGATAAACATGCTCTGATGCTCTCAGTGCAACACACGAAAGTGAGAGAGGGAAAACAGAGTTTCACAAAAGTGAATTTTGAATTTTTCTTTTCTTGCTACAACAGGCTGCAAATGAGCAAAGCCACTGCTCCACGAGGCAGAGATGCTGGGCCAGGGTTTGCTGTATCTACCCCTGTACCTCTGCCAAGCACAGCAAAATACCAAGGACTTGTTAAACGACGTATTTTAAGTGATCAGCTCCGCAGTCACGCACCTCCTACAAGTGCCAGGGATCCAGCAGCTCTCCAGCACGAAGGCATCTCATTACAATGGGGAGCACGTGGAAATCCACTCAAATTTGCCAGATTTGTCAGATTTTCCACTCAATGTGAGTCTTTTGTTCATTGCTGTGTGCTGGACTTTGTGTGCTCTGTCTCTTCTTCTTCCCAAATCAACCAAATCCTCATTTTCCTGATGTCAAGTGAGTTGTAAAAAGCATCCTGAGGTGTTTTATTTTGCTTCTTTTTTTGCTTTTTTGGGGCTTTTACTGCTCTGAAAACACATTTATATTATCATGGATAGTATAAATATATAGATACATCTCTTATATACCTTATATCTCTTATAGGTTGCTTGATTCTAAAGTATAAACCAGATAGAACCTGTCCACCACTTATTAATCTCTCACTTTCATTCAAATATGAAGATCTATTTTTCACGTGTTTTTCCCATCTTTTGCAGTGGGTCTGCTGCAGGAATGCCAGCTCTAAAGTGGCAACAGGAAAAAAAAAAAAATGAAGTTTTCCTTGTAAAGAGTCATTTCAAAGGTCTGTGTCACCTCACTCCTTATTTCAAAGCAGGACTGGGATAACAAGGACAGTGGTGAATTACTGTAAGAAATGTTTCTGCTGTTTGTCAGTGAAATCCAGAGGAGGCTGTGAGGAAAAGGGTTCTCTTACCATCTGTTTTGAACATTCGAGGCACAGCAGCCAAAGCCCATGGGATGACATTTGCTGTTGTGTAGAGTTACAAGCACAATGTCTCCTCCCCAGTTCCCCTCCAGGCTTACATGCTCCAGGAGTGCTCAGGATTTTCACAGCGAGCTGCACAACAGTGGATTTCAGCCAAAAAGTAAATGATAGCAACTGAAGGCAGCATCTGTAAAGCTCTACCTGAGCAATTCATGACAATGTCATTTTTTTCCCCTCCCCTGCTCGAATGGCAAGACTTGTTGATCTGCAAAATAATACAAATGCTGCCACAGGTTTTGGAGGGATCTGCCCTCTTGCAACCCTGAGAAAAAGGCATGATCTTATCATTTGATGAAGAGACAGGGATGAGGTTGGACTTGATGACCCTGGAGATCTTTTCCAGCCTAACTGATTCTGTGAAAAGGGTAGAAATCTGTCATCCTCAGAGAGAGAATCCCACATTTAAATGCTGTCCCTCATCCTTCTCCTGTATTTTGACCCTGTGGGGCACGAGCACCACCTCAGCTCTTGCTGATGGCAGTTCCAAATCCTTCCCAGTTATTCCAGGGCGAGAGTTTGAAATGAATTTGTGACAGCACATAAGTGTCACGGTGCTCTAAGGTACAACATTAAATAAGTGGATTTAAAGCAGGTGGCTTAAATGCTTTAGTGGGGACCATGATGAAAGGAAATGCCCTGGCAGATCTGCAGGGCTGTGCCAGTGATTGACATCCTCAGGAATTACTGCTGCTGCAGCTGGGACCTGGAATTTCACATCTTAATCCACAAATTTGATAATTTTGGAGTTCTGAGGGTTTGGCAGTGAGTGAGCAGAGTGTGAGCAGACACAGAGGGAGAATCAGCTCCTGGTGCACCACTGATCCTGGTCGTGCATGGGGTGGGTTGTAAAGGGAATCCTTGCAATGGGGACACTTCTCTGGCAGACAAAATTGAGAGCTGAGCATTGAATGAGAACGGGGAGAGTCTGAAAAGAGGATTTTTTTTTTTCTCTTTTTGTAAAGGGTTGCCCAGCAGAGCTGTTATTTCTCCCTATGAACATCACAGAATTAACACCATGGTGTGGTCAGATCAATAAATCTTGCCTAATATTAGCCTACTAAAAATGATATTTGTCATATCTGCTGCCTGTTTGGGCAGAGGAGAGAGGAAAACCCCTCCAAGCAATTATTTGTCCCAGATGTTCATGTGTAAATGCTCAGAGTGCTCTGAGGGCTGTTTTTTCCCTGCTAGAGAGGGATTTTCACACAACTGCCACGAGCCCCACACGTAAACCACTCAGAGAGGCAACAATTCACTCTTCACTCATGATTTTTGCAGGGTGGGCTGGGCCAGAGGCAGAATTACAGTTTTTCAATGAAAGCTGGTTGAGTAAACAAAAAACAACAAAACAAAACAAAACAAACCAAAACCAAACAAACAACCCAAAAAACCCAAACAACAACAACAAAAAATCAAATAAATCAAGTAGAAAAAGCTCAAAAGATTGAGCAAACTCAATCAAAAATCACAGAGCAACCTTTTGGGTCATTGTCCTTCTCCTTGGACACATAAACTACTCAGAAAGGCAACAATTCACTCTTCACTCATGATTTTTGAAGGGTGGGCTGGGCCAGAGGCAGAATTACAATTTTTCAATGAAAGCTGGTTGAGTAAACTCCCAAAAAAATCAAAAAATTGAGTAGAAAAAACTCAAAAGATTGAGTAAACTCAGTCAAAAAAACCACAGAACAATATTTTTGGGTCATTGTCCTTCTCTTTGGACCTGGAATGAAATTGGGATCCCCTGGGGAACAAATTACCTGCCCAGGTAATTATCATCACACACAGAAAGGCTTAATTAGAATTACACAGAAAACAGCAGCTCTTTTGTTTCCTTGCACATGAGGAATGATTTTGCAACCTCAGTATTTTCCTCACCCCCTTTTAAAATATGAATATATTATTTTTTTTTTCACTGCTTGAATGTCTAGGAAAAGTTAAACATCAAGGGTTGCAGTGTGGGAGTTGGAACAACTGATTTTGTGGCTGATTTAACCATGTCAAAGTTGGAACCTGATGTCTTATTTTGAGTGTGGAGGAAGGCACAGAGGGAAAAGAGTGACTGAGAGACAGATCTGAGTACCTGAAGTAAATTGTTCTACCACAATGAGATAAAACTGCTGGCAAATACAGAAACCTGAAAGGCTGACAGGAGGCAAACTTAGGAAATATGAGAGGCACTGGGAAAGCATCAGCTCTCTCATTTAGTACTGATGAAGTTTTTCCCAAATTACCCATTTGAGCGTTATGCAACAAAGCCAGAGTTGCTGCCAACTCCAGAAAAAAAAAATTAATGTTCTATAAAACTTGCTGTTGCTTTAATATTTTCCTATTAAAGTGGCAGAAAATGCTGTTACATCATTTTAGGGAAATGGATGGATGTTGGCCCAGTTTATTATCAATTCTTGTCACCAACTGTTTCTGCAAGCTGCAGGGAAGGGAAATGATAATTTGCAAAGCTCTCTGATCCAATGAGAGTCTGTAAAATATGTTTCTGGATGAACCCTGCCCCTCAGATTCCCCAGGGCGGTCACGAAATTCTCACTTTACATTTGGACAAAACCTGGAAATTCACCTTCTCACGTCTCTGAAAGGCCTGTGGAAAAGAGGGATTTGTGTTTTGTCTTTTGTTGTGTCCCTCCTGTGGTGTTGACATCTCACAAGTATCCTCAGCTGAAAGAGAAAAACAGATTTCAGCAAAGACAATGAATATTTTTAATAGGGCATATCTGAGTGACCGTGTGAGCAAGAAGATCTGAAAAGGGAATGTAACCCAAATTTAGGATTAATATTGTTTCAAACCCCCATCCTGGTATCCTGTTCCCTACCACAAAACCCACTGTCACTCTTCCTAGTGATCAAAACTCATTTTAAATCAGGCTCAAGCAGGATGGATTTTCAGGCATTTGCACATTTTATTTATTTGATTAAAATTCTGGCCCACATTACTCCAAATTCTTCTGTGTTGTAATTTGTCTCAAGCATTCCTGGAGCTTTAACTTCATCTGTCACAGAGGAATTTTTCATGCAGGGAATCATCCAGACACGGTGTAATAGCCTTGTCCACCATCTAGGCCTACATTTATTATTTGGTTTTCATTAGATTTCTTTCCTTTTTTTCTCCTTGAGACTCAGTGAACTGAAGAAATTGCACTATGCAAATACTTTTTGAGAGTGTCAGCTCTCTCTATTTTTTCCCCTTGCTGTAGTAAAAATATTGCTGTCATTTTTCTTCAGTTGCAATTTCACAAAGCCCAATATTTAATTTTAGGATATTAAACCACCAAGAGTTTTCATTTTTGATTAAACAAAACCCCTCTTCATGTCAAACACAGCCATTTTTAGGAGTTTTCTGAAGCCTGGTTTTGGTTTTGTGGAGGGGGTTTGGTTTTATTTTTATTTTTTTATTTTTTTTAAATTTTCCTTTCTGATTTGCTGCTCTAATCCACAGTGATTTTCTAGGAACAAATAGGAAACCTTTCAACCACTTCTAATCAGTCCCAAAAGTATCTCCCAACCCACGTTTCCAAGGATTGTATTCCCTGATGGAGAGCGAGGAATCTGCAGCAGGCGCTGGAATGTTTATAACAACCACTTTTTAAACACAACGGAGCGGAATCAAAGCTGGTTCTGTTCTCTCCCAAACAATTCCTGCTAAAGCTGCTCCATTCCCAAGGACAGGAGACTTGTGGACACAGGAATGGATTCCTGTTCCACAGGAGATGTGGAACTGTGGGAGGTGAAGGTGAAATGTCTCATTTGAATCATTCCAGAGGGTCCTGGACAAGCTCCAGGATTGTCCCATGGGAATCCAGAGAGGTTTAACAACACCAAGGGCTGGTGCTGCCCCTGGTTTGGGACAATCCTTGGGATCAATCCAGGCTGGGGATGAGCAGATGGAGCAACTCTGGGAGAAATGTCAGACTTATGTGAGAGAGATGGGACCACTGAGTGTTGGAGCTCTGGGCATTGAGAATTCCAGACTTTCTGTGCTGACAGGCTCTGACCCCCCAGCAAACACTGCACTGACCTGAGGCTGTGGAAAAGGCTCCCAAAATTGAGTGACAGCCCTGGGATTGTGGATGTGGAGTTGGGATAGAAGTGTGTGATATCACAGGGTGGAAAACTTAAGAGTTTAAGGGTTTAGAATACAGTAATAGAGATATAAAGCAAGATGGAGGATTTAGGATTTAGGCCAGTCCTTCTTTTTCACCTTCTTCTTCATAGTCTGGGTGGGGTTTTGTAATTGGATAGAAAAGTCTCCATTGTGGGCCAGGTGTGGTTGGTTATTGGGTTAAAAGTAAAAATAATTTAGGCGTCATCTCTTAATTGGACAATTCACTCTTAAAAAACCTTGGAACAAAATAAAGACACAGCCATTTTTCACTTTGCTAGCTAGAATTCACAACTTGTGAGACTGCACTATAGATAAAAATTAATAAACATCTGAGTCTGAACAAGAAAACTGCATCTCCTGAGCGTTTAATCCCGACTCTTAACAGAAGAAAAGAAGATAAAAACCCCACCACTGAGAGATGTTTAAAGAATAATTTAGTGCCTCAGTCTCATGAAGGAAGAAGAATGTCTTCACTGCATGAGACAGAGGTTCAAGTGTCCGTGGTCAGTGGTCACAAGGTTACAAGGGGTTGTAAAAGTCTATCAGCCAATAAACTCCCCCCTCACAGATTGTTTCTACTTTCACACCAATGGCTAATTAATTTATCTTGTAAGTTTTTGCTGCAGTGAGGACTTTCTTAACCAATCATATAATGACACACAAAGCTACTTGCTGCTTGCCACACCTTAAAACTTTTTACAATTTCTGTAACTTCTTCTATATCAAAACTTTGAAACCTTAAAACTTTCCACTATCTAACTTAATATGTTTCTATCTACCCAAACCCACATTCTTACTTATGGTCTCTAAAGCTGGAAGCCTTTTCCAAGGTCTCAAGTTGAACCCTGTATCCATTTTTATATTTGGGGCTGCATGCACAGGATTTTGAGAGTTTTCTGCGCCTGTAATTCCCACAAAAAAAGGATTTGGGGCTGCCGGTGGGTGAGAGCTGGAACTGCCCCAGCCCTGAACCCCACAGTGAGGGGGGATTGTGTCCCTGTGCCCTGCACAGGTGAGAACCCACCTGCAGAGCTGCCCCAGCCCTGGGGCCCAGCACAGGGAGGACGTGGAGCTCAAGGAGAGAGCCCAGAGGAGGCTCCAGGATGAGCAGAGGGATGGAGCAGCTCTGCTGGGAGGAAAGGCTGGCACAGCTGGGATTGTTCAGCCTGGACAGGAGAAGCTTTGGGCTGAGCTCAGGGTGGCCTTGCAGGGCCTGAAGGAGCCCCAGGAAACCTGGAGAGAGACAATTCCCAAGGGCCAAAGGGACAGGACACAGGGAATGGCTTCACACTGAGAAATGACAAGTTTAGGTGGGATGTTGGGAAAAAATCCTTCCCTGGGAGGGTGGGGAGGGGCTGGGATGGAATTCCCAGATTTGCTGTGGCTGCCCCTGGATCCCTGGCAGTGCCCAAGGCCAGGTTGGACATTGAGGCTTGGAGCAGCCCGGGACAGTGGGAGGTGTCCCTGCCCATGGCAGGGGTGGGAATGGGATGATTTTGAATCTCCTTCCTACTCAACCCATTCCATGATCCCATCATCTCTTCCTCACAACAGCTGCATTGACCCAGAGCCCACCAAGGCTCTCTGGGGTTTCAGATGTGTCCCTGTGTTATAAAAAAATGCATTTTTGCATTGCTCAGTGAATGAGCTGCATCAATGTGGGAGCAAAGAGAACGTCTCCCTGTCCTCCAAACCAGCTCTGCCAACATTCCACCACTGAAAAGCAGCTGCAGAACTTTATCAGGATTCACTTTAGATGAAAACCTCTGGAAAAAGCAGCCCAGTGACTGCACACAATGGCATTTGACCCTGATTGTGGAGAATTGTGGAGACAGAGGCCACCTGTATAAAAAAAGTTTGGGCAATAGATGCAATCATCCCCAAAATATTTGTCCCTGCCCACTACCCCCTCCTCCCTTCCAGGATTTCCAGGTGGAATACGCTGAGGGCTTGGATTTTTTTGTTTCTCCTCTGTGCATTTGACTTTCACAAGCAATATTTTATTTTTTAAAGGTTTGCACTCATGATAATTCCTTTTAAAAATAGGCCCTTCCTTGCGTGCCTTCCGTGCCCAAATGCCAGCTCTACTTTCAGTAGAGTGGAAAGTTTCAGCTTTTTTATTTTAATGTGAATTGAAGACTGGCTGGTCAGCTTTCACTACTGATTGAATCCTTCAGCTTTGCTCTGGATCATGATTATGGTTGATGATGAATCAAGTTAGTTTTTATGCTTGACAACGGTAAATAAAAAAAAAATAAAAATAATCTAGTTTAAAAAATTATTTCAAGGGAAATGAAGTTTGGAGAAGGTGGAAAAAAAATGAAAGCCAAGTTCTTGGGAATAAAACTAGGGGACAGATAAAATTTAAGTGAAATGCAAATTATTAAGACAGCTTCTTTGCTGAATCAGGCAAGTGTCCAATTCACTGTTTCCATGAAACATGGTGCTGTGTTCACTTGTCACACACGATTTGTAAATTCCAGCAGGTCTCCTGTTTATTCCAACCATTTCTCTAGAAGACATTACATATTTTGCTGTGTTTTTAATATCACACTTAAAGAAATTATCACAGATTGTGGGCTGGCAGGGAAAAAATAATAAAAAAACCAACCTCCCTGTGGAGCTGCAGGTTTGTACCTTGCCTTGGGTGAATGAGTCAAAGCCCACCAACTCTCCCCTCTGGGAAATAAAATCTTCAGCTCACACCTCCTCAACAGGACATCTCTGCTGGAAACCTCCTTCAATAAATTATTGTGGGCATGAAAATAGGAAATAATAATAATAATAATAATAATTTTGACTGAGACAAGAGGCCACCAGTTACTCTGAGGTAATTATGTGCTGATAAATTGTGTCATCATGTATTTTGGGACTTTATGTTGTTTAGGTGTTGCACAGATCATCTCTTCTTGCAAAAGCTGGTTTGATGTGGTTGGTCCTGCTGGTAAATGTGGTCTGTAAAAATCATGAGGGTGGCAAAGCTTAGGTCAAAATAAACCCTGAGCACAAAATACCTGTAAGGAATTCTGCAGTAGCAACTCAGTAACTCCAGAGCACCCCCAAAACTCTCTCATTCCCCTTCTCCTCCCTTGTGATAATTTGCAGCATTGGATTCTTGCAGCTCTGTGGTTATTCATTGAGGTATTCCTTATTTTATATGGGAAAGAGCACAAAGAATCAAATGTTAAATTTCTTGTCATTTTTCAGCTCCAAGTGCCCAAAGTAATGCCACGGATTTTTCCTTTGATGCTGGTTGTGGGATGCCATGATAGAATTGTGTTGGATTTCTGCTGGCAAAACACTGGCAGAGCTCTGGGCAGGTACAGATGGGTGGAGAGATGACTAAAGGCTCTCTGCACTCTTGGTGTGATGGAGATAGAGAATAAAGCAGATATTTATTGAAAGGGCTTTTAGGATACACCTTGGGCAGGACAAGAGCCTGGACAAGGATACACCCAAGGTGGACCCAAAATGGTCACAAAATGGACCCAAAATGGTCACAAAAATGGACAACCGTTCACAAGTTCTCACACTTTTATAAGTTTTGGTCCATTTGCACCTTGGGGTTGAATTGTCCAATCCCAGCCCCAGGTGGTGCAGTCCCATCCTTCTTGTTTTCTCTCCTCAGCCCAGCCTTGGTTGTGCTTTTGGGCCTGAACACTTGTCCCAGTTGTCCTTGGTGTGCAGCAGGAAAAGGATTTGTTTTGTGTCCCTGCTGTGTGCAGAGCTGAGTGACACTGACTGTGAGCTCAGAGCTGCACCCCTGGCCACCACAGAATCTGAAATATATTAAAGTTAAAACAGAAGGCATCAGTTTTCAGGAGAGTTTTGATGGCAGTGGGGTCTAACCTGCTAAAAACAACCTCTCTGTGTTACAGACTCCTCGAATTCCCTGCTCCTGCAGCAGGGGGCACAGGGTTATCCCACCAGCACAGATGCTCTCTTTGCCTGCCCAGTGCCTCCAAAAATGCTGATCTCATGTGAAAGGTTCAAAAACAATTGGACAGAAGGATTAGACAAGAAGACAGATTGCATAATTTCATTTTTTCTTAAGGAAACTATGGGAAAACCCCATTAATTATTAAAAAACATCTTCCCCTCACCCCCTTCCCCCAGTAGATCTATTTATTTATTGGCTTTACATGCAAAATATCCATAGGAACCCCTCAAAACTGTGTCCAGTTATTGGAAATTGATGCTATTTAGCTGTGCTACAGACATGGGATACACCAGAAGATGCACCTGAGGTGGCCCTGATTTCCCAGGAGATGTTTAAAATCTGACTCCATTCCCTGTTCCCATTGTTGTGGTGCCATGAATGTTCTCACACCAGGCATCAGTGTCCCAGGATTTTGTTCATCCCCTGCACCCTGTCTCTGCTCTGGAGCTGCAGCCCTGCCAGGGACACCAAACACAAACCAAAAAATAATTTCTTTTGCATTCCTGACAATTTTAAATGATGTTTAATGACCTGCTCCTTTGTGTTGCAAAGACCTGGGGACTCTTGGGGTGCAGAATTCCTCCTGCACCACTTCCAGCCTGCTGCAGTCACCAGGGGAAGGAGGAAAGCAGCTGTCACACAACCATAAAGCAAAAAAACCCACTGCTTTGTCTTTGAAAGCATTTTCCCTATTTTCACAGCTTTTCCTTTAAACTCTCCCCTTCATCTTCTCCACACTTGGCATTTCACTCAAATCTTGTTTTCCAACCTTGTGCCCTGCTCCCAGACTCTCCTGGCCTGGAAATTGTGCATTTTTAATTGTTTTTTCCCATGGGGAACATGCAGAATTTCTCTTTGAAATCTGCCTGGAGCGTGGCAGCAAAAAACCCTCCATTGTCATTTCACATTCAGGGAATGAACAGGGGAAGGAGGAAGGTTTTTCACTCCCCATTTCTTGCAAAGGGGAAAAGGGAATATTTTTGTCAGCCCTCCACACTGGGTGATTTTTTTTTTTTTGCTCTTGTTGCACCGCTGGGCAGCGAACTTGTGAATTCATTTCTGTCTTCAATCATTAGACAGGTACTTCCAAATATTCAGCCTGGGATTTGGCAGCCTGCTGGAGCACTTGGGTGCATTTTATTAAAAATCATCTGCTCTGCAACGAGGCAGACAAGGCGTGAAATTCCCTCAACATTTTCACTCTCTCAGCCTGGAGTGACCATTCCCTTCTTCACACTGGACCAGGCGCCAACTGGGCAGTCTCAGTTTCAGCTGAATCAGCAGTAAAGAGCATTTTCTCAGTTTGGAGTGAGTGTTGGACTGGATCTGGCTCTGGGGGACAGATTATTCCCAGTATTTATAAAGAATTCTGAGGCAAACATTTTTTCTTGACACCTTTTTTGATGCTGTTTTACACTACAGTGGCACAGACTCCAAACTTCTTTATTTTTGGGATGTGTCTCTTTTATATCCTATTTTACACAGACCAATTGGATTGGTGACACAAAGACAAACCTCTTCACTCACATTGGTCAGACCAGAGGGACATCAAGAAGAAGTCCCTCCTAGGAAAGGAAACAAAAACAAAGTTACAGTTTACAAAAACATTTCTCCTGTTTACAGAAAATTCCCTGGGAAAAAAATTTCAGAAAACCAAAACACCTCAGGAACAAAACAGGGCTACACTTTTTGAAAAGTTTCAATTCAGAGCTATCTTCTACTGGCTTGGCTGTTTGTATCCCATTTTTTGGGCATTTTTGGCCTGATTTCTCTGTGTTTCTCCCATAGTTCAAACGGCTTTCATGGAAATACTCTCCTTGCAGCACTGTAGAAATGGGCAGGTTTGGCTGCAGAATATTAATAAGATGTGATGCAGAAAACATTCAGATGTTGGGGTTTGGCTTTTTCAAATAGAGCTTGTCAGCAATTACTCCAAAAGCTCTTATTTTTCCTTTTTTATTTCTATTTATTTTGGAATTCTGGTGGGTTTTTCCCCAAAATATTCCAAATTTAGTAGAAAGCAGATATGGTGGCAATGAGTAGCCTGGCTGTAAATGGTTTGGAAAAAGCTTTCAAAATTGTCAGTACAATTTTTATCAGAGAATCACAGGATTATTTGGGTTGGGAGGGACCTTAAAGATCCAGTTTCAACCTCCTGCCATGGGCAGGGACACCTTCCACAAGACCAGGTTACTCAGAGCCCCTTCCAGCCTGTCCTTGAACACTCCCAGGGATGGAGGTGTCCCCACAGCCACCCTGGACAAATACAAAATAGTGTTTTACTATTTGGATCCATAAAACTTCATTTTTAGTGATAATTTTTGCATTTTTTTCCCTTAAAAAAGTTTCAAGCACTAACTAAAAGGAAAAAAACACAAACAATAATATTAAGAAAAATATGTATTCTTATAACTCAGAAACTACACAATGTATGTCAACTCTTTTTTTTTTAACTTTTCATTTTTGGAGGTGTTTTTTAAATTGCTGCACTCTATTTGGCAGAGGAAAAACCAGGATTTTTGAAATCTCAAAAAAAAAATCTAGTGGTGCAAGGAAAACACTTTCAGCTGGTCCCAAACATGACAGATTTCATCAGAAAACATTTTGTACTAAAACGTCCTTAAGAAATCACTGAAACCTCTTCAGGTCTTGTGTTGTTCCCTTCAGAATTTTTGATGACGAGGAGCAAATGGAATTAATTATGAGCTTTGTGTATGTGTGTCTTTGAGTGTAGAATAGTTCAATGTTAGTCCTGGACTAAAATGTGAAATTATGATCAGAAAATCTCCACTTTGCTTCTCACAGTGAGAGAAAAGACATTGCCCATGGCTGGAGTTATATAATGTCCATCTACATTATGTCCTTATATAATTTGTGCAGTAGATTTGGTGACAATAAAATGGGATTCGTGTTTTGAGAGGTTCCAAAAGTGCCCCAAAAGGAATCTGCTAAAGAATTCTAGAACTTTCCTCTCCTGGAGCCTGAAGTCTGTGAGAATGTGAGACAGAGGGAGAGTTGAATGTGTGGGAAAACAATTTACCTGACAACCTGTCTCATGTTTGCTGACTGTTGAGGGTGAGAAACCTACAGCTCTGTGAGGAAAAAAAAATATTCCCCCATTAACTTCGCTGGCAGAAGAAATTGAATTTAAATTCCACTGTAGGTGCTTTTAAAATAAATCTATAATTCTAACTCCAACTGAATAGATGAACCTCAGCAGAATCTGCCCAATTTTTCCTGGGTTTTTGGATTCAGGGGATATGAGTGTGGGAACATGAATATGAGAGGTCTGCAGCCCCAAATGTGTGGGGATCCTCCTTTGGGAAGGGATGCAAAGCAAGTTTTTAATGTGCTCCTAGGGATTAATAAAGCAGCAGAATGGGAAATGGTTATGGGATGTGGATACAGTCACTGTGTGAGGTTATCCCTGTGACTTGGGTAAAAAAATCTTCCTGAAAAGTTTCATGAATTGCAGTGTTTGGTGGCAGGAGAATCCTCCTGTTAGTTTAAAATTACTCCTCTTATCATTTATAAGGGTCTTCTCTCATTAGAAAGAGATCATCTGAGGCTGTTAACATTTTCAAATATTTTCCTTGTCATAGATGAAGTGCTGCAGGTGTTGTGTTGACCTGGCAGAGGAAAGGATGGGTCTAAATGGGACATAAATGCAGGTGGATTTAGGAGGGAGGCACATCAGCACTTAGTCCTTCACTCAGCTCATTTTTATAGATCTCTGAGAAAGAAAGTGAAATCCGTAAGCCTTTGACACCAGACTTGCTCATTTGGCATCTCTCCATCATGTATATGGCTGGTATCATATTTCTTTTCATTTTCAGTCAAGGAGAGCCTTCAGCAGCCTCATCTTCATCTTCATCTTCAGGGACAGAGAAATGGTGGGATGGTTCTTTCATGAGAAAAGGCAGAGATTTTTCTTCCCTCAATTCTGTGCCAGTTCTAGTGGGTTACTCTTATTTATTTCTTCATGGCTGGTGTATGAAGGGATTTGTTGTCACCTGGAAATCAGACCCAAAACTGTGACCACAGCACAAAGTCCAACTAAAACTGGAGGGGCTGAGAGAGGCTGGGAGCCTGCAGGCTTCACCTGGAGCTGACCAGAGCTGAAGTGCTGAAGGGGAACTGTGCTCTCCAAGGTGTCTGAGTTGGTTTTACAGAATGGATCAGGCTGGAAGGGACCACAGTGGGTCACTGGTGTCACCTCCCTGCTCCACCCCAGAGCACAGGGCACAGGGCTGTGTCCAGTTGGATCTGGAATATCCCCAGGGAGAGACTCCCCAGCCTCTCTGGGCTCTGCTCAGGGCTGGGCACTGCCCAGGGCACAAGTTGTGCCTCCTGTGCAGGGGAATTGCTGGGCTCAGTCCCTGCCCGTGGCTCTGGGGCCATTGCTGGGCCTGGAGCAGAGCCTGGGGCTGCTCTGCCCTCCCTGACACAGGGACAGACATGGGGACACACAGAGACACACAGGGACACCCAGGGACACCCAGGGACACTCAGGGACACACAGTGACACCCAGGGACTCTGATGTCCCCTCTCCCTGGGGCTCCTCTCCAGGCTGAGCAGCCCCAGCTCCCTCAGCCTTTCCTGGGCACGGAGATGCTCCAGGCCCTTCCTCAGCTCCAGGAGCTCCTGTCCCTGCTGTGCTGAGGATCCAGGGCTGGACACAGCACCCAGAGGTGCCTCCAGGGCTGGGCACAGGGGCAGGATCAGCCCTGACCTGCTGGGAATTCTCATCCTGATGTCCCCCTTAAAATCATTGCTCAGGGAAGGAGAAAGCTCCCTGTGCTCAGCCCTTGCAGCTGCTCGGCACTCCCTGTTCCTGACACTGATTTATGCTGCGGGGGAGCAGACAATGCCTCAGAACACAATAATAGACTTTGGGTTTGTTTACTGACTTCCATGCCCTGAAATGCTCCGAGCAACCTCCAGAAATGGCAAGTGAAATGTTACCAGCTCCATGTGCTGCAGAGCTCCGTGGGTGAGTTAAACCCCCGTAAGACTTTCCCCTTGTGAACTTGCAGCCCACCCTCTGCTTGAGGCCCTGCACCCTTCTCAGTTTCTCTGGCAGTTTTATTTTCCCATAAATTTGGTGGCAAAAATCTTCCCCTGTTGGGTCTCAGGTTGTTCCTCCCATGCTGTGACCTCCAGGGTCCTGCAAGCCCCAATCCTGCTGTTTTGGTGGCTCTTTGTGGGAAGCAACATCTGCCAACATCTGTGGGCTCAGCTGGTAAAGCTTTGGGGTATAAACCTGTCTCAGCACCCCTGTGTGCAACAAAAGTCTGAGCAGATAAAATTCAGCAGCCAGTCTGAACTCATCTTACCTAAATTTCTGTCTCAGAGCATTTCCAGCTGCTGGGCCAGGGTGTTAAAGATCACCAAGTATTTGTAGCAGTCCTCCCTCTTCCTCCTGCTTTGCCTCAAACTTCTATGCCATATTCAAATTAAATATCAGAATCCCAGCGATGCATTCCACCAAAAAGCAAGTGGCATTTATTTTTCTCAGCCTGCCTTCCAAAATTAATGAGGTTGGTGTGACCCATCTGACAGTCAAACCCTCTCTCTGATATCTTTTAAATCTGTTGGGGAAATCATCCTGCAAGTCATTAAAATAATAAAAATGTTGTAAATTTGTAAAATGTAAATAGCATTCAGGTGTGTAATTCTTATATCCACCTTCACTTTAGTTGGCAACTTTGCCAGCTGTCACTCATTTAAACCTTTGGCAAGCTTTTAACATTAATTAATGTACTGTATTAACATTTCTGTTCGACTGTTTCTGGCAATATTTGGCAGGCTCTTGTTCCTCCTTGCCAATCTCCTTGTTTTAGATCGTGTGAGGAAATAATGTATGCACAGATCAGGCTGTGACTGGGGAGTTATTGCTTGATAAAACCAGTGACTCTCTTTTCCTGATTATTGCATTTTAAGCTGTGTTTGTGACAGACTGTCTGACTTATTAGACATAATAAAGAGCCTAATAAACAATATTATTGAAATCCACGTGGAAGATAGGTCAAAACTCTGAGAAGAAGAAGAAGAAGAAAACACTGTTAATTATAGATGGAAGGCTGGGTTCTGAAAGTGCTGGAGGGCCTGTTTTAAGGATGTTTATCTCCAGTAGGTTATGAAAAAGTCAAAAGATCACATCCTTATCAACAAATATGTATAAAGTAAATTTAGAAATGAATATCCATTCTATTCCTTTATCGAGTTATGAAGATAAATGGGATGCCAGGAACTAAACTTTTATCTCCAGTGACATGATGTTTTTTCTGTTTTCTAGTTACATTTCCTTCCTCAAGTTTTCTTTTCCCCTCCAAGCCAAAATGGTTTTTTCTTCCCTGTGCTCAGCTGAAAGTAAATGAGTCTTTAAATGATTTCTTGATTTTTACTGATCCTTGCTACTCCATAGTTTTGTAATGAAAAATATCTCAAGTGGAAAGGAACAGAGTCTTCTACAGCAACATCACTTCCTCACTTAGGTGGATATGTTACCTTTTGCTACAACTCCAGCTTTTTCTGACAGCTGTAAGTTATATTAAAGCTTCAGGAATTCTTAATGTGTTAAAAATATTTTTCCTTTCCCAGTACCTTAATAGCGAGTGATGGCTTGAGCCTCCAGAGCTTAATTTTATTTGATTGCCCTGGGTCATCCCCAGGTAGTGAATCAGTGGGCAGAAGTTATTTCCATAATCCAATAATTTTCAGATTGTGTCAAATAGGAAGATAAAGGGCCATAGATCTCTTACTGAACCTCTTCCTGAACAGGTCACAACCTCTTGCTGAAAAGTTTTGGGGAGGGTAGTAAATATTTATGGGATAATTATCAAGGCTTAAAAGGCACCAGGAAGTGTGCAGATGTGGGAGAAGCTCTGAAGGGACAGAGGGGATGAAGAGAGACAGAGAATCATAGAATTACTTGGATTGGATGAGATCTTAGAACTCACCCAATTCTATCCCAGCCATGGGCAGGGACACCTCCCACTGTCCCAGGCTGCTCCAAACCCTAATGTCCAACCTGGCCTTGGGCACTGCCAGGGATCCAGGGGCAGCCACAGCAAATCTGGGAATTCTATTCCAGGGCCTGCCCACCCTGCCAGGGAACAATTCTTGCCCAAGATCCCATCCAGCCCTGCCCTCTGGCAGTGGGAAGCCATTCCCTGTGTCCTGTCCCTTTGGCCCTTGGGAATTGTCTCTCTCCAGGTTTCCTGGGGCTCCTTCAGGCCCTGCAAGGCCACCCTGAGCTCAGCCCAAAGCTTCTCCTGTCCAGGCTGAACAATCCCAGCTGTGCCAGCCTTTCCTCCCAGCAGAGCTGCTCCATCCCTCTGCTCATCCTGGAGCCTCCTCTGGGCTCTCTCCTTGAGCTCCACGTCCTCCCTGTGCTGGGCCCCAGAGCTGGGAATTGGTTTTGGAAGCTGCTTAGGATCTTTTGCAGGTCCCTGTTAAGACAGAAGAAAGAAGAATTTTTCTTTACCTACTCAATCCACTCAATATGAGGCTGTGCAGAAGCTGTAGAACACTGGGGATCAATGACACTGAGGATCAGTGACACTGGGGATGAGTGGCACTGGCTGCCTCTCATTGTATCAGGAGCCTTCTGTACCTGTCAGCACCTGCATGAGATGTCTGGAGGTGGGAGGTGTATGGAGACACAGCTGGGCAGGGCTCTCACCCCATTCCTGGTGGTTTTTTTTTTTTTTTTTTTTTTTTTTTTTTTTTTTTTTTTGTTGTTGATGTGGTTCAGGTTATAATCAGCAGACTGCTGGAATTCATGGAATTGGACCTTCCTGTGCCGCTCCTTGCCTGACCTAAAACTCCTCACTGCGCTCAGGCTCCCAGATGGATCTGTAGCACCTTCTGCTATTCCTGTCCATCCGCAGATGTCAAGCAGGCCTGTGGAGTCTCCTGTGGTGAGGGTGAGATCCTTTAACGCCCGTCTCCTCCTTGGATGCTGCCGTGCCACGTCTGGCACATTCCCTGAGGTGTTCCCTCTGTCAGACAGCTCTGCCTCCTGTTCCAAACTGTGCCTGGTGCACCCAGCAGGAGCAGCTGCTCCTGCTCCATCCCTACATTCCCCTCTGGCAGCTGAATCTCATGGTCCTGGGATGTGCTCTCCTGTTTTGTGACTGGACATCTCCCCACGTGTGACCCTCTGTCAGGGTCCACAAATATATGTGGGGAACCTGATGGTTCATTTTAAGGATCTCAGAGCGCAAAAGACACAGCAGGCAACAACTCAGTTTACTCAATCAAAAATGCACCTTTATTTAGTGCCAACAATTGTGATAGTGGGGAGAGAAATAAAGAATAGTAAGAAGGAGAGAGAGAGAAAGAGGGGAAGGGGATTATAGCTACCAACGTGGAGGGAAGAGTCCTTGAGGCCTAGAGATGCCTATAGACGTGATCTTCTCCAGTGGGGTGATCATAAAAGTGAGCGGGGTCTCCAGAGTTTTTATAGGTTGGTCAAGGTGGGGACCAAAGCGAGGGGCACAGAGTTAAAGGGACCAAAGCGAGGGGCACAGAGCCAAAGGGAACCAAAGCAAGGGGCAGAGCCAAAGGGGACTAAAGCGAGGGGCACAGAGCCAAAGGGACCAAAGCGAAGGGCAGAGCCAAAGGGAACCAAAGCGAGGGGCACAGAGCCAAAGGGAACCAAAGCGAGGAGCACAGAGCCAAAGGGGACTAAAGCGAGGGGCACAGAGCCAAGGCAGGAACCACCTGTGTTGAGGTTGGATGCTCAGGAAAAAGGTGCAAACTGTACCTCTGGTATGGACAAGCAGCCTTGGCTCAGTCCACTGTGACCAGTCCTGTTGTTCTTGCACTCCGTTCTCATGGAGGTGCACACCAGTCCTCTGAGACTTGGCAAATGTTCCACCTCAGCCAGGCCAGGGGCTCCTTTCAGAGTCTGGGGTCTCAGTCCTCAATCATTGGAGACAGTGGTGAGGCAAATCACATCCTTGGACAGACTCTGACACCCTCACATTTGGGGATTTGGCTGACCTGCGGAAGGAGCAAAGATACCTGTGGGAATGGTGACACTGTATGGAATCTGCAGCATCTAAACGCTTTTTCTTCATGGAAGGGGTGGTCAGACCTTGGCAGCGGCTGCCCAGGGGGGTTTGGAGTCCCCGTCCCAGGAGGTGTCCAAGGAATGACTGGATGTGGCACTCAGTCGACAGGTTGGTGAGAAGTCAAAGACTGGACTTGATGATCTTGGAGGTCTTTTCCAACCTGAATGATTCTGGGAAGAACAGAAGCCAAACCTGTCACAAATGATCCCCTGTGTGAGGATGAATAATAGGGGAAACGTAGGATCAAGTTTGGACTTGGATGTTTATTATATCTTATCTATGTACAGACTCACGTAGCATGCTAGGAAAATAAGGTAAGATGGAGTGCTTCTAACTTTTTCCCATCTTATTTAAGCAATAATCCCCCAATACCAAGGTGATATCCATATTATTTATGTTTTCAACCCAATAATGACCACCCAAGGTCTGCAATGCAGACATTTTTCACCCATTTACAGAAAACCACCCAAACCCATGAAAAAGAAGGAAGAAGGTGAAGAAGGACTTAGACAACGCCCAAAATCCTCCATCTTGACTCATATGTATTACAATACACTAACCCCCCAAATTCTAAGTTTCTCAGACTCAAACAATTCTATAAAAAGAGGACATTAATGGAGACTGGGATTAATGGAGACAGGAACTGAGCTGCTGGTGGGCTCAGACCACTGCTCATGGCTGGAGAAATCCCCTGTCCTTGACTTTCTCTGCTGGGAGAGCAGTGATGGAGTCTCCAAAATCACTGATGGTATTCTGCTTGGGGTGCCAAGAGAGGCTGAATGGGAATTGTTGTGGTGGAGAGGTAAAGGAGGGAGTTGTTTAGAATTCCCTTTGAAGGACAATAGCCAAACCACCATAAAAACTTTTATTTGTAGTTCCTTAGATTCAAAAGGCTGATTAAACACCACATTAGTTAGTGTGGGTGGAGACCAGGGTCAGAACACTTATTTTGCACTTCACTTCTCTGAAATGTAAATAGATTTCTTTATGTGCTGAGTGGTTTACTGTGGTCCACACAGGTGCTTCCAAACTCTGAATTGAAGGACTTGTTGGGCACTGGTTTTCATTTAGTGGATTGTATTCCCAAAGAGAGGGACTGGGATTACTGAGAGGTATTTATGTCTCTAATGATGCCTTGGAAAAACAGGTGACAACTGAGGTCGTGTTGGCTGCCAAGTGTTGAGAATCTGTACAAATGCATCTCTTGGGCTGTGAATAAATATCATATTTCTGCAGAATTATGTTTTACTCATACTTTATAGCATTGGTGTTTTTACCTTTCATTAAACTGTGTAGATATTTGGGGGTTTGCAGTTTGCATTTTAAAGGATCAAATCTCTTGCTTTTCTACAGCGATTTTTTTTTGCATTTATTTATACAATGTTGAGGTGTTTTTTTCACACCTCAGGTGTAGGTAGCAGTCATTTTTATTCCTTTTTTCCCCTAATAAGTGCTTGCGTTTGAAGAATTACTAATTAGGTTCTTCATTAGCTAATTTGTGTTGCAATTTAACTTCACTGAGTTCACAAAAGGTGCTGTTGCTTCTGAGAACATTTGTGCTACAAATGAATTTTTCTACACTTCAACAGCAAGTGCCTGAATATAGGAAATAAAAAAAATTAACATACATTGAGTGATAAGTCCCAAACCTCTTCTTTTAGGTCATTATAAATCAACACTTGATTGCTCTATGCAAATGAAGTAGGAAATGTGACACTAAAGTTAATTTTTGGATCCAAGTAACTAGAACAATATTGGTTCACAAATATGGCCAGGAGATTTATGGACTCAGAGCTTTCTTTTTCATGAGCAAACAGAACATTCACAATTGTTTCTCAGCTGTTTCTTAATTTGAAAAAAAAAAAAAAAAAGGAATTTGGTGTTGATAAAAGCCTGATCTCCCTGGCAAGCTGCTGGGGATTGTGTAGTTCCTCCTGCAGCTGTAAGGAAGTAAATTGGTATTATTAGCGGAGGAGGAACCATTCCCTGTTATTCAGGTTGTTTAATACTTCCCACATAAGAGCCTGTATTTAATTCTAATCTTCTTACTGAACTTGAATTCCACTTGGATGAAACTCTTCCAGAAAGCCACGTGCCCTAGGTGGAGATTTTTGAAGGAGAGAGGAGACCTTCACTGAAATAATTTGGAAGAGACTCAAGGGAAAAACATTTCACTCCAGTGAAACCTCCAAAAATTTTTTCTTCAAGTTAATCACTGCCCCATGTGCTTGGGACTTAAACACAGATTTTAGCAAGAGAATCCTTTTGCAACAGGATCTTTCCTGGAACTGGAATTTCAGACACCTGGGGGTTGCTCCATCCATGGGAGAGGAGGAACATGCTCTCTGTTGAATCCAGCACCTAGAACCTATTGTCCACTGATGAAATCAAATTTTAAGACTGTGGGAAGAACTGAAAATGGATAAAGAGCCTGGGGGAT
This sequence comes from Zosterops lateralis, assembly GCF_965231275.1. Lineage (NCBI taxonomy): Eukaryota > Metazoa > Chordata > Aves > Passeriformes > Zosteropidae > Zosterops > Zosterops lateralis. Next base: position 3,407,686 of record NC_139763.1, read on the forward strand.
GATAATGATACCTTAAGCTTTAGCTTGGATGGTTTTCAGATCCTCTGCTGCCCCGGGGTGCAGTTCTGAGCTCACAGTCAGTGTCACTCAGCTCTGCACGCAGCAGGGACACAAAACAAACCCTTTTCCTGCTGCACACCAAGGACAACTGGGACAAGTTTTCAGGCCCAAAAGCACAAACAGGGCTGGGCTGAGGAGAGAAAACAAGAAGGATGGGACCTCACAACCTGAAGCTGTAACTGGACGATTAAACTCCAATATACAAATGGACCAAAACTTATAAAAATGTAAGACCTTCTGACCAGTTGTCCATCTGTGACCATTTTGGGTCCACCTTGGGTGTAGCCCTGGCCAGGCTCTTGTCCTGCCCAAGGTGTATCCTTAAAGGCCTTTTAATAAATCTCTACTTTATTCTCTAACTCTGTCCAGTCTCTGTTCCAGCTCAGCCTTCCCAAAGCATCAGTTTCTGGTGACCCAGATGGGACAATGAGGCATCTGGAAAACCCTCCTGGACCAAAGCAACACCCAGCAAGGAGTGCCCAGCAAGGCATCAAAACCAGCACTCAACATCCCTGCCTGGACTGGAAGCAGCTCTGAGGAGGGAGTGAGGGGAGATGCAAAGGGATCCTTGATGGAAAAACTCTTGGGATTGCAATGCAAACCACGGGCAGCAGAATAAAAATACTGACATTTTCCAGGCGTGGAGTTTTCTATGGCATAAAAAAAAGGTGAAAGCACTTCAAATGTCACTGTTGTGATATAGAACTTTGTGACATCTGAAGGTTTTCATGCGGGGTAAATTATCTGAGCTACCACTAAGTCACCTCACTGAAATCATTGTTCCTTGGTCTTTAGACACCTCTGTGTCGTCATTCAGTCTTCTGACAGTGTAACACCACCTCTCAAAATGTCCTGCACAACCGTTCCAGGAGATTAACTGCTTTTAATTCAACCATTTTGCCCTGGCTTGAAAGTAAAAGTCCTCTCTGTTGTCTGAAAATGGGTGAAATGGAAATGCCAGTGAAGACCTGCAGCTTTAACTCCCTGCCCCTGTCAAACTCTTGAGGAAAGTGCTCCTTTTCCTGCCCTCTTCTAATGTTATATTCCCTGAATCCTGAGCCTCAGCAAGATGGATGCATTCAGTCATTACAACAATTGATAGCTTGCTGCAGAATCCCACGGAGGTAAATATGAACAAACTCAGTAAATTAGGTTTTCTCACATTGGTCAAGTTGATTTTATTAGCGGCAAATCAAAACTTTTCTGTTCTCCATTTCCTCCTTGCTTTGTAACAGCATCTTTATCACCAGAAACTCAACTTTTAGATGTCCAATGCATTAATTTTCATTGTATTTATTTGCCAGCAGCTGACACAGGGATTCTGTTGTGCTTGTGAGAGATGATTTTGGGAGTGAATCACATTAAGCAAAGCCCAGAGTAAGGGAAAGATTGTACAGGATGATGCTGAAGACTTGTTAAGCACTTCCATAATCCTTGCAGGAGTCAGCAGTTGTGTCAGGAATTCATGGATATTTAGAGGGCTCAGAATAAACAAATTAACCTCAGTTTATTAATTTCCCTGATGTTTTTGAGAGGGTTGAAAGGTGCTCTCTGAAAAGAGAGGGAGGTTGTTGTCTCTTGTTACAGAGATCTGTCTGCAACGCCACAAATCACTTACCAGATTAAATTATTAAAGGACAAAACAAAATTGAAATTGAAATTATAAATCAACAAGGGAAAAAAATCAAGCAGATTAGATTACTGAAGTCGTAGAGCAGTGCTACAGTGACAGAAATGAATGGAAAATGGAAAATCAAACAGAATGATGAAAACATGATGATGGATCCTCAAAACAGTAGCAAAGAATATTAAATTAGTTTCCTAAAATATTAAATTAAGCCACTAAATTAAAAATGCTCATGTGAAAGATATGCTTATCTCTGTATTACATTATTGCCTTCTCTTAGCTGTGATCAATTATTTTATCTTGTCAACTCTATTAAATCCTGCCATGGGTAAAGAATGTCTCAGGATATCTGTTGTTTGTTCAGTCATTCCTTAAACAATCTCTCGTGGTTTGACCTCAAACTGGGCTGTACCAGGTGGCCCCAGAGGTGGCTGGGAGGTCCAGAAACAGAGTCCCCTCTGCTGCTGGATCACTCAGGTGGGGCTGTGATGGTGGATTTGGGCAATGGGGGACAAATTCCAGCCCAGTCACTGCCATTTACAGCCTTTCTAACTCCCCAAGAGAGCTGAATGAAACTCATGGTGAAGTCATTGCTTATGAGGATGGGTGGCTGCATCCAATTCTTTTATTTTCTCCTTGTCAGAGTTTAGATTTGGGGGGCTCCAGGATAAGCACCATTTCTTGAAAAGCACTTGGACGAGGTTACCTTTTGGAAATGAAGTTTCTAGGCATTATTTGGAATAAATAATGACAACAAAAGTGATGATTTCATCACCACAGCAACTGAGGCAATGGCACAGGGTGGCCAGAGAAGCTGTGGCTGTCCCTGGATCCCTGGAAGTGTCCATAAGTTAATTCTTTTACAGAAGCCAGCCAGGCTTAGCCACAGACCAAGGCAGAAAACTCTTGTTGGAGACTGCCATGGAAACATTTGGGAATTTCCCCTGTGAAAAAAGTCCTGTCAAGGATAAGCTCCCGAGAAGCTGTTCTGTAGTAACACTTGGGTTTTAAAATGCCATTTTCAAACTTGAGGACTTCTCCAGCTGGTCAGTCTTGTAAAGTGGGATTAGAAGGAAATGTCTGTAGCACATTCCACTGGGAAGCAGGGAAATGTTAGATGTGTAGATTAAAGGGAAAGGATGACATGTATGGGGGGAAAAAAAGGACTTTTTCCCTGTGCAAATACACTGAGAAGCCTGTGGGTACCTTTGAGGTGTGTGAGCCAAAGGCTGATCCTTTGAGGCTAATTCAATGTGACAACAGGAAAGAACTGAGCCCACCAGCCCCAGAAATCACTCACTGTTTATGTTTTCTACCAAAATGCAAACATTTCTGCTCAGAGTAGGTCTTGGTGAGGGCAGAGCCTGCAAACCTTCTTCCTGTTTCCATCGAGGGAAAGGTTTCCCATGAAAAACCATCAGAGATGTTCTGCATGTTCTCTCCAGGCTGTTTTCTCTTCCCCCTCGTTGTGTAAGCGCCTTAAATTAGAGCTGATTCTTTTATCAGCACAGATTGGATGTGTCAGGAAGGAGCTGAGTCCCAGCTGGGTGGTCCCAGCGTGGAGCATTTGTGCAGCTCCTCAGAGGCAGGTGAGACTTGGATCCACACCTGCCATGTCAGCATCCCCATCCTGGAGAACCAGATTTCCTGGAGCACAGGGAGTGCATTCCTGCCCTATGACACACATGTCATCAGCACTGAACTTATTTCACCCTTTGACGATATCTGGAAATAGTTTTTGTGGTAACCTGCAAGCAAAAGAAAAAAAAAAAAACCACCCAAAAAATGTTGAAGATTGGTTTGATAATGGGCAGGATTTTATTTAGGCCGACTTAATCTTGGGTCAGTACATAGAAAATACATCTGGAACAATGGAAATAACAAAATGTTCTCCCGTTCATTCTGTGATTTTGTGACTTGCCAGAATCAAATTTTGGCAGAACCTCCATGCCTGTACACATAATATTTAAAATCTTACAAAAATATAATAATAATAATAATAATAATAGTAATAATTTTATATTTTATAAAAATATGAAATTATTAAAAAATAAATATTTATATATGTTTTAATATGCATATATAGAGCTATGTTTTAAATAAGGTCAGTACAGAGAAAATACATCTGGAACAATGGAAAACATTTTAATAAAATGTTCTTCCCCTCATTCTGTGATTCTGTGACTTGTTAGAACCAAATTTTGGCAGAACCTCCATGTCTGTACACATAATATTTTAAAACCTCAAAAATATTTTTAAATTTTCATATTTTATAATATAAATAGGGCTATGGTTTTAATCATATTTTAATTGATTTAATTGATTTTAATCATATTTTAAATACATCGCACTACGTTTTTAATAATACTTTAAAATTGTAAATTTTGGAACGTTTTCTTGTACCTTTTCTATTAAATCTATAATAATTAATAAAATTTCAGCTTTGTTATAAATTGCTTTTACTGCTCAGTTTCATGATTGCTGAAAAAAGACAGTGAGGAATCAAATATCCCTAAAAAAAAGGCAACTGATAAACACTTCCCATTCGTATCTGTCTGGTAACACTTTTCTAATAACTTTGGCAAGTCATAAAAGTGAAGCAAATTACGCTTCTTCATTAGGGGATGTATTTTGAGGCTCAGGAGAGTCTTAAATCACACCGCTATTTTTGAAAAGCCCATGTGTGTGAGCTTAAAAGCCTAATTTTAGCTTTGCCATTTTGAAAATGATAGTCTGTGTGTATTAAAAACTCTCTATTAGCCTATTGAAAGCCTAATCATTTCAGTTTTTTCAGAGTGACAGACTCTCTGCCACTAAAAGGCTTTAGTAGGGAAACAGATACTTTTCTTTGATTCGCATATTTCTTCATAATTTTAATGTCTATTAAAGCAGCAGATGAGCAAAGCTCTATGTTCTGTTGGCTTTGTGGGCCAACAGTCTTATCTGTAATATTTTTGGGCTTTTTTTTTTTTTTTTTTTTTTTTTTTTTGCAAAATTATTGTGACACGGCCTTGCAAGGTCTTGTTTTGAGTGGGGTTGAAATCCAGCCAGGAACTTACCCCACTCAGCTCAGTCCCCACCAGTGGGATTGGGGAGAGAATTGGAGAGGAAAAGGGAGAGAATTTGTGGGTTCAGGTGTGTAGGGGCATCCGTGGAAGGCAGAGAGAAGGAACTCTGCAGATCTGAGATATTCTAGAAATGTGGTTTTATTGCAAGGGTTGTGGGTAAAAAGGGCTTTGCCTTCAGCCACCAGCCTGGGCTGAAGATAAGCCCCAAAGAGAGAGGGAGTATGATGTGAGGGAGGTAAAAAAACGAAGAGGGGTAAGAGGGGTAAGAGTAAGAGAGAGAGGACCTTGTTACAATCCATTCTATCTCCTTTTGTGTTGAATATTCTAATTTACAGTGACCAACTGGCCCAAGATACAAAACCTACAAACTTTGCATGCAGCCTATGAGAACTGCTATATTACCGTATCATCCTATATTCTAAACTCTAAAGACTACTTTTCTTATCTACTTTTTCCCTGGTGCCTTGGCAGGGTGGAGAGGGGCTACATCCTTGGGTCCTTTTGTTTTCTGTCCCTCAACCCACCTTCAGCTAATCCCCGTGTTCCTGCCTGCCATCATCACATCTCAAAACTGGCCTTCATTTCTATTTCACTCACAGGTTTTACATCTCCAGTATTTCTTACCAGGCAATCATATCCCCAAGCCCTTCCTGTCCCATCTTTCCCAACAGAGGTGAAGAAAGTTTAATAGGTAAAGGAAAATCCACACTCACAAGCAAAGCAAATCCCAGAATCCACTCCCCAGGGCAGGCAGGTGTTCAACCATCCCCCCAAAAAACCAGGATCCATCATGTTTAACAGTGACTTGAGGAGACAAATGCCATCATCACAAAAACCACATCTTCCTTCTTCTTCTCCCATTTCCATGCATTAAGGATGGTGCCATATGGGTGGGACACCTCTTGGGTCATTTGGGGTCATCTGTCCTGGCTGTGTCCCCTCCCAAATCCATGTGCACCTCCTGTCTCCTGGCAGGTGGAGTGGGGTGAGAGTCCTCAGCTCTGTGCAAATTCTGCCCAAAAAAAGATCCCTGAATTATCAGCACTGATTCCAGCACAAATGCAAACCAGAGCCAAGAAGTTTCATCTTCATTCTCCCATCTCTTTGGGCTGGATGAGGAATTGTGTGTCCAGCAGGAGCAGGGCAGGGATTGTCCCCTCTGTGCTCCAGGGCTGTGTCCAGTTGTGGCTCCTGCAGGAGAGCCCTGGAGGGGCTGGAGCGTGTCCAGGGCAGGGAAGGGGCTGGGGAAGGGTCTGGAGCCCCAGGAGGGGCTGAGGGAGCTGGGAAGGGGCTGAGCCTGGAGAAAAGGAGGCTCAGGGGGGACCTTGTGGCTCTGCACAAGTCCCTGCCAGGAGGGGACAGCCGGGGGGGTCGGGCTCTGCTCCCAGGGAACAGGGACAGGAGGAGAGGGAACGGCCTCAGGCTGGGCCAGGGGAGGCTCAGCTTGGCCAGCAGCAGGAATTTCCCCATGGAAAGGGGGCTCAGGCCTTGGCAGGGGCTGCCCAGGGATTGATTTGGGGTTTTTTTGTTGGTTTCAGTTTTGGTTTTCTTGTCGTATTTTTCCTGGCAGCTCTTTCACCCTCTGATCTGACTGAATTTGAATGTTGTTGATCCGTGCTGCAAATGAGCAATTAGTGCTTAATGGTTGTCAGACACCACTCTCTTCATTTATCAATCTATTTAAAATTGGAGGAAGTGGTTGGAGACAAACAAGCGGAATTACCATGCAAAGAAAATAGAGTTAATTAAGCTCAAATATTTGCAGTGTATCAAGGTAAGGATTTACAAAATACAGAGATGTAAACAATGATTTTCCTTCATTTTTCCCAGGACTGAACGGAATATTGAATGAGGCTTTGTTGGTTGAGTCTAAAGGTGCCAGCGACTCTGCAAATGAGACATTTTTAATATCAACATCACCCTCGAAATACAGATTTGTTTTGATTTTCATTCTGTTTCCAGCCTCGTGGTTACTCTTAAATATTTAAATACTGTTAAATATTTCTTGCAAATGTTTTCATTATTCTCAGGGCTGAGTGTGAGGAAAAGGAGTGTTATTGCTCCCGTGTATTCATGGTGCAGGGACAGTCAGTAGGAATCTCAGACTTTTGCAGGTAGGACAGCACAGAACCCTTGTGGCTTCTAAAAGCACTGAATCAAACACCTGTGATGAGATGGGCAACAGTGTGAGAGCACCACACTGAGGTTTGGTGGGAATTGGTTGGAAACAGAGAGCAAAGACATAGATCTGACATAAGGCTGGAAGAAAGAATCCAAATAGATGCATAACAAGTCTGGTGGTTCAAAAAAACCCAAAAAAACCCCAGAGATGCCCTGTGGGATGGAATTCCATTGTTCCTGTTTGATTTTCCACATGGAACACCCTCTTCTGATGCCAAGGCTGGTAGTGCCACTTTCCTTTATGGAAAGTGATGGAAGCAGTGGTGGAACACGAACGCTGTCAGCTTTTACAGGATTGGAAGTGCTGTTTGCCCTGTTCAGCAGCAGCTGAATGCAATTTCAACTTCATCATGACTTCAGCAAGAAGTGAAGGATGACCAGGATGCTAAAATAAAACCAAATAAAAATTTGTCACTGTCTAGTGGAAAACACAGATGAACACTCTGCCTGCTGCTGGATGGACTGCCCGTATTCCCACATGGACATGATGAATTGCTCATTTGGGATGAGGAAAGACATTTTTCTCTTCACTGGCAAAAATCACAGAGGCATCTCAAGAAAACATTTTTCTGTGCTAACGCTCTCTATCTCCCCTCCTTTCTTTCTGTCTTTCTCCCTTCAAGGAAATGCTGTCAGGTTGGTTTTTGGTTGTTTTTTTTTTTTTAACTGGAGAGAATCACGGTGACTGTGATCACAGTCAGGATCTGCTTTCCCAGTTCAGAAATAGGAGCAGGGTAGCAGCTTTTCCCCTCCTTTCTGATAGCAGTGGTGCAAAGTGAAAATTTGTCTCCTTTCTCTCATTTCCAGGCTTTCCACAGCATTTCTGTCCTGGGTCTCACTTTGGTTTTTACCTCATTTGCCCCACGCCTGAGATAGTCATGGCTCAAACCCAGCAGTAGTTTCATTTCTGTTTCCTGCTCGGAACAAATGGACAGAAACGGAGCCAATTCCACTTGGATGAGCTCTGGACAGTGACCCAATGAATTCCATGTGCAGAGTTGGCAAAATCCACACCAGCAGGGCTTTGACAATCACCCAGCACCTTAAATTGTACCAACTTCCCAACCTGGTGTCACAATTCCTCTCTATTTCTGATGCAGAATTGATGAGTTTAACACCATAACTTATTTTTTCTGAGTTTATTTTTTTGTTTGCCTGTGTGTGTGAGAGGGGATTTCTGTTGTCATTTTTGTTTGTTTTGTAAAATTTTGTTTGTTTGTTTTTTTCTTTGGCTCAAGATCTTTGATGATAGAGGCTGGTAATAAATTTTTACTGTCTTGACTCCACTTGACCTCAGATTACATTTTCAGATAAACCTAGATATTTTGCACTAAGGTGCACAAGAGGTGGCCACATCTTCTGCTTTACAATCCTCCTTCATTTCCTCCATCTCCTATAAATCTTGTTCTCTATTTCCTTCTTGTTTATCTCTTCATTTACACCATTTGTTTAAAAATGCACAAGAAGACAAATGTTTATTTAGAATTTCAGCTTTTGTCAGAATTTTTTTTTTTAACCGAGTTTTTGGCAGCTTTTACCTCAGAACAAATCCATCCTGTTCCTCCTCACCTTCAGGTCTGAAAAATCTGCATTTCAATCCCCGTTAGGTTCTGCTGTGCTGCGTGCAGGAATATTGGCAGGAGCAGAGAGATGGATTTGAGGTTGTCAGTGAATTTCAGAACCTTTCCAAGAAAGCCTTGGAGAACAGGGAGCTTCTCCTTAAATTTGCAACTGCTGGTGAGTGGTTTAAAGTAGTTTTATTAATAACTGCAGGCTTTTTAATAAGGTGACAGCTGGTAGAATAATTTAATGGACAAGCTTGAAGGATTATTTCTTTTTCGTACTCTCTCAGAAACAAACTGTTCAAACTGCAAATAAACACTAGTGGGTACAGAGTCACACATTGCTGAGATGGTGATGTAGGATTGATCATTTGCATATTCAATTAGGAATGGCTAAATAGGCATTTTAACCATTCCAACTACGCTCAATTATCCTCAGTGCTGGAATGCCTTGGACAGCTCAGGATGCCACTTTCCACCCAAGCAGAAGTGTGAACAAAACCTGGGACCTGAAAAAGTTCCTAATCTCCAAAATTTCACCCCAGGCTGGACTGCAGTGGTGTATTAACCCCTGAAGGGAATGGAAAAGCAGTGATTTCAAAGACAGAGAAATCTGAGTGGAGCCTGTTGTTGTGGTTTGAAAGTAAAATGAGCGAGAGGCTCCAAGTCAGAAATACAATTTAATAAGAAGAAAGGTAAAAAGGTAAAAATAAAATAAAATCAATGCAATAACACAAAGGATCACTGACAGAGTCAGAACATAACCTGAGCAGGGTGGTGGGAGCAGTCCAGGTGAGGGACTCTTCCTGAAGCAGTGATCCCACAGAAAGGTCTGGGAGCTCTGCTCCTCTGGGAATCCAGTGGCTCAGGGCTGCTTGTCCTGTCCCAAATCCCAGATTCTCTCCAGGTGGGAATGCTTGGCTCCTCCCCCTGGGCATTGGGAGCATCTCCCAATGGGATGAGGAGTCGTGCAGTGGCTCCTTGATGGCCCATTAAACAGAGAGAGCTCCTGGAGGGAGTTCCCTGTGAGTCCTGGGCAAGGCATTGATGGGCCATGAGCAGAAGAGCCCAAAGGAGGGGCCTGGGAAAACACTGCCCCACCTGGTTCCAACAGCTCATGGGGATGGGGATGGAATAAATACTTTGTATACATCCTACACTGAAACCCAGGACACCTGTGTGCTGGTTCAGGCTTGATTTCATGGGCTGACTGAAAAAAAAAAATCTCCATTGTGATAAAATAAAATAAAATAAAATAAAATAAAATAAAGTAAAGTAAAATAAAATAAAGAGTGCTCTTCAAAGTGAATGGCCTGCTGTGCTTCCTAATGAGAAAGTTCAGGAGAACCTACAAAGAGTTTAAAATCAATGAACACGAGTCTTAATCCTCTTCCTCTCTGGGACACCAATTTAGCAAAGGATTTAAGCATCTCCATTTCTGTGAGTAAAGCACTTGCAGCACTGAAATTGACAGAATTGATGGGTTTTTTTCTATAAATCTATGCATGAGTCTTGCTAAAAAAGAGTTGGATACGCTTCCTGAGGCTCTGGAATATCCAGAACTGAGGGTCCATGGAGCAGACTGGGCCTGGTGACCAGCAAAACTGGATCAGAATGTAAAGCTTTGAGATTAATAGTCAAATAGTTTTGTTTTCCTCAAACTGTGTGAAAAACAAGAACACTGATCGAAGACAGAAAGGAAATGGTGTAATAATCCACCAGGATTCAGAGGTGTTGGCAGACTCCTGTTGCTCCATGAAGTCAGAGGGAGGGAATCCAGGGCAGCTGGGGAGTGTGGACTGGGCTGTTGGAATCCTGAGCATTGAGAATTTTGGACTTTGTGTGCTGACAGGCACTGACCCCCAAGAAAACACTGCATTGACCTGAGGCTGTGGAAAAGGCTCCCAAAATTGAGTGACAGCCCTGGGATTGTGGGTGTGTAGTTTGAATAAAAGTGTGTGATATGACAAGGTGGAAAACTTAGAGTTTAAGGACTTAGAATACAGTAATATAGAAATGAAGCAAGATGGAGGTTTTAGGGCAGAGGCTGATCCTTCTTTTTCACCTTCTTCTTCATGGTCTGGGTGGTGTTTTGTAATTGGGTAGAAAAATCCCCATTGCGGGCCAGGGGTGGTTGGTTATTGGGTTAAAAGTCAAAATAATTTAGGTGTTATTTCTTAATTGGACAGTTTATACTTAAAAGGCCTTGTAGAGAGAGGGACAGTGCCCGGGGTTCCAACAGCCACGTGCAGATGTTGTCACAGCTGGAGGAACCTGATCCTGCTCCAAGAGCTTCCACACGTTGGTTTTCCTGGGAAATTCTGCTGGGCACAGACCCCCTTGTTGGAACTCTGGACACTGAGAATTTTAGACTTTCTGTGCTGCCAGGCTCTGACCCCCAGGCAAACACTGCATTGACCTGAGGCCCTGGAAAAGGCTCCCAAAATTGAGTGACAGCCCTGGGATTGTGGGGGTGGAGTTGGGATAGAAGTGTGTGATATCACAGGGTAGAAATTTAGAGTTTAAGGGTTTAGAACACAGTAATATATATAAAGCAAGGTGGAGGTTTAGGGCAGAGGCTGAGTGCTTCTTTTTCACCTTGTTCTTCATGGTCTGGGTGGTGTTTTGTAATTGGGTAGAAAAATCTCCATTGCAGACCACGGGTGGTTGGTTATTGGGTTAAAAGTAAAAATAATTGAGGTGTCATTTAATAATTGGACAATTTATCCTTAAAAGGCCTTGTAGAGAGATAGGGACAGAGCCATTTTTTACTTTGTTAGCTGGAACTCACAGCTTGTGAGACTGTAACATAGATAAGAATTAATAAACATCTGAGTCTGAACACAAAACATTGTCTGGAGCATTTAATCCCGACTCTGGCAAGAAAAGAAGATAAAAAGCAACATTTAATGATGACACATGTGAGGAGGACACCTGTTAGAACGGGGACCTCCCTGAAAAAACAGAGATAACAAAAGCAGCTGGAAGCTGGCAAAAAAAAAAAAAAAAAAAAAAAAAAGAGCCCCATGCAAGGAGCCAGAGGAGAACTTAGCTTTGAAGTGTAGAATTTTCCCTGTGAGGCCACAGAATCACCTTACAAGAAAGTGCAAACTCTGCACTACCAATCCAGGATTCCTGAACTGCCCTCCCAAAGGATTTTGGAAACACCTGACTTCCTGTTTTTCCAGGATCACATAAAGTTTCTAATTTAGCTAGTGTGCATCACGCTGGTGAGGTGAGAAGCCTAAATTTTAGGTGCTGCAAAGCTACACTTAAGATGTCTAAAAGGAGAAGTCTGAATATAGGTCTCAGTATCTAATGTGTGGGTTAGGTACAAATCGCTACCAGGTTCTAAATTGCAGGGTGAAGATAATTTCAGGCTCCCATCATTCCAGACTAATTAGTGCACATTACACTTCATCCTTGTCAACTGGGAAGAGAAGTGCAAAATCAGCCACTTTGGGGATTGTTTGGATCTCTTTTTCTGCAAAGGATCACACAAGGCTTGGATGCAGGGAAAGATTGGGCCAGAGTCTTTCCACCCCAAATATGTGAGAAGAGGAGATAAAATATATGAGGAGAGGAAATAAAATATATGAGAGGAATGCAGCCTTGGCTTAGCCTGAACTTCCTGATGTCCAAACATTCTCTCCTAATTCGAATGACAACCATTCACATCTTGTTCTGTGCAAGGAGAAATCCTCAACTGTTGTCCACTGTCATTGCAATTGCACAGGAGGGGAAAGTTGCAAGTTTATAATTGATGTGTCCCAGGAGCCCAAGAGATTTGGTGATTTGGTGTCTCCCTTGACTTCAGCTGGAAGCTGGAGAAAGATTTTGGTTTTGATGAAGTTGCCAGCACATTTTAATCATTCAGTTTAACTGTACTCCCCTGTATATTTAATATATATATAGACACGTATATGTGTGTGTGTATATATATATATATATGTAAATATATATATATTTAAAGACTGTAGTTCCCCAGTGCATGTCCTCATCCCTTCAAACAGCTACAGAGCTGCAAAGTCTGAAATAGAAGTGGGTTATTTTCTCCTTGCCTAGGGAACACTAGAGCTGCTTGTGACAAATATGATATCCCCAAAAAAACATAACTATGCACAAAAGAATCAGGGAACAGCCTCTAAACTTGGACATTAGAATTCTTTTGTGTGTGAAAGGATTTTTTTTTCTTTCTTTTTTTTTTTTTTTTTTTTTTTTTTTGGGGTGGGGGGGGAGTTTGAGTCTCACATGAATGAAAGGGCACTACAAGTGTTTGTAACGTTGGTGAGACAGAGCACTAGAAAGTCTCTGACAGATTTTGTCCAAACCTCAGAAACTGCATGTTCATTTAACATCCTCAGTCACAAATGGACCAAGAAGGGTCCTTGGAGTGTAGGGAGGCACTGCAGAGGGATCTGGACAGGCTGCATGGATGGGCCAGGTCCTGTCCTTGGGTCACAACAACCCCATGGAGCTCCAGGCTGGGCAGAGGGGCTGGAAAAGCTGGAAAATGCCCTGGGGGTGCTGGTGCCAGGGGCTGGACACGAGCCCAGGGGTGCCCAGGTGGGCAAGAGGCCACTGGCCCCTGGGCTGGATGAGGAATTGTGTGTCCAGCAGGAGCAGGGCAGGGATTGTCCCTCTGTGCTCCAGGGCTGTGTCCAGTTGTGGCTCCTGCAGGAGAGCCCTGGAGGGGCTGGAGCGTGTCCAGGGCAGGGAAGGGGCTGGGGAAGGGTCTGGAGCCCCAGGAGGGGCTGAGGGAGCTGGGGAAGGGGCTGGAGCCCCAGGAGGGGCTGAGGGAGCTGGGAAGGGGCTGAGCCTGGAGAAAAGGAGGCTCAGGGGGGACCTTGTGGCTCTGCACAAGTCCCTGCCAGGAGGGGACAGCCGGGGGGGTCGGGCTCTGCTCCCAGGGAACAGGGACAGGAGGAGAGGGAACGGCCTCAGGCTGGGCCAGGGGAGGCTCAGCTTGGCCAGCAGCAGGAATTTCCCCATGGAAAGGGGGCTCAGGCCTTGGCAGGGGCTGCCCAGGGGGGTTTGGAGTGCCCATCCCTGGAGGTGTCACCTGGAGGTGACACTCAGTGCTCTGGGCTGGGGACAAGGTGGACATTGGGCACAGCTGGGACTCCCTGGGCTGGGAGGGCTTTTCCAACCTCAGGGATCCTGGGATTCTGTTTCTCAGCTGGGCTGACTGAGAACATCCCACAGAAGTTGTGCCAAGCACAGCAGGATCTGCTGCATTCAGTGACAACAGAGAAGTGGTTACAAGGCTGGGCTGGAAGATGTGTCAGGCAGTTCCATATATGTGTTGCAATAGACATTATTAAGTTTATCCCCATTATTATCAGCAAAATAATGATGGGGTGACATAGGGTGTTTAGGATTCTAGTTGCTGTTGGTGACCATCCAACCACTTGTGGCTTGTGTCCTGTTTTACCCTTTGCAGGACTCTACTTATTTCCTTTGTATCATGTTGGACAGTTATTAATGTTTACTGTCCGTTCTCTCAAATTTCTTTCATAATTTTCACCAGATCTTCATGTTTCATTAATTGTTTTACTAGGGTTAGACACATTTGGGGTACTTTCAAGGAACCCACACTGCACATAACTTCATCAAGGTCCAGTTCTGGATTTGTTCCTTCATCTGTGTCCACAGAACAAGCTCAGCACAGCTCCTGTCACCCTGTGTGCACACATTTACACATGTCTGTGTAGGATTTAGATTTAGTGATCATTGCTTTGATGAGGAGAGCTGGGCAGTGAGAAAAGCAGCACAGGCATTTGTACTTAATCAGGAGTTAATTGCAGACAAATCTGATTTTACACACCTTGGCATCTCTAACTGAAAAAGAACAGAAAAGAATTAGGGCACAAGTGGGTGAGGATTAACCATCACTGGCACAGAAATGCACTAGGAGAAATGCATAGAGGGGAATCAATCTGTGTGAAGAAAATTAATTATTTGTCTCTATTAGAGGTTCTTAGCATTCCTCCTCAAATTCTGATTTCTGGAGACTAAAGTGAAGATTCAAGATCAAAAGCACAAAATTTGCTTTTGCATCCTCTGCCCCCAAGATGCAGCTTCTTCAGCAGCCAGAGACAGGGACAGAGACCTGCACTGAAGAAAAAAAACAAACAAAAAACAAAAAACAAAACAAAAACAAAAAAAACAAACAAAAAAAAAAAAAACCAACAACAACAAAAAAAAAAACCCACCTCCCTTTCTACTGGTATTTTATTTTATTTCATGCTGTTTTTGCAGGTGGCCTTGGTCCTCTCACCATTCAGTGCTTTTTCTGTAATGAATCACAATATCTCTGGCCTTGTACTAGAAAAATAATTTGAGGGAAGGACAATTTATACCTGAAAATGCTTTGGTTTTGTGGTTTTGTTCTGGGGTTATTTTTCTGATTATATCTGCTCTCTAGTTAATAAAAATAACAGCAATGAGAATGGTGGTGATGGCAATAATAACTCTCCCTCCAAACTGCACCTTGCTTTGAGCAGGACAGTGATTTTTAAGGTATTTTGTTGGAGGTCTCTGCTTTTCCTGAAAGCTGTAGGACTCAGCACTGATGTGAAAATGTCATTGCATGTCATTAAGAGAAAACTGAATTATGGCAGCAACAATTAGGAGAGCCTGAAAATGTGTCTATTAAACTCTGTTTTACACTTCACATTTGGGTGAACAGCTCTCAAGGGTTCTGGCGGAGCAAAGTAATTAAATTTGTGTCTAACTTTAAGGTTACGCCTAAAGTTCTACACTGAAAAGGAAGTATGTGCTCAACAGATCTGGTCGTTTGCGCTTCACAAGCAATTTTATTTGAAACTGTTGTGAAGCTGAAGTTTCATTCTTTCTTTTTTCCTTTTTCTTTGTTTTTATCAGCCTTGTCTGTCAATGTTCTTACACCATCACTGCCACAGTGCTCAGATGCTTTCCTTGGTTTCTTCTGGATGCCTTTTTGCACTACTTTGGTGACCAATTGTTAAACAAATACATTTTGAAGGTGTGTATTGCTGTCTGCACATGATTGGGAATGAAAGGTGGAAGAAATGTGCCTTCACCTTTGAGGAGGAAATGCCACCAAGTTGGAAGAGCAAGGTTGTTCCAGAAAGCTGAAGGTCATACAAGGTAATTTTGAGGTGCTGAATGCAGGTGATTGATCACCTTTGAAGAGAGGTCCAATATTTTCTGGGGATGCACAGAATAGTTCCTCATGGGACTTGAGCAACCTGTTCTAATTTCAGATTTCCCTGCTCATGGCAGGGATTGGAACTGGCTGATCTTTGAGGTTCCCTCCAACCCAAACCATTCTGGGATTCTATGAGCCAATGGAGTGGTTTTATTTTTGAGTAGAAAAGGACCTCTCGTTAGTACCACATCATTGCAGTGAACATCATCAGGCAATAGTGCCTTTAATCATTTTATAATACACTGGGAACTTCAGCTCTAAAGGAAGTTTAATGTGTGAATTGTACACGGTTCAAAATTGGGCTGCCAACAGAACCAATTATATCACTTCATTTTTCAATCAGGGCAGCTTTCTTGCAGCACTTAATTAAAATATATTTATAACTTAATGGCTGTGAGTATTTCATTCTCAGGCTTTTCTTGCCCAGGAGCCAGTGAGGAGAAAATTCTGTCTGGGTATTTGGATCTATCCTTCCTTCTTGATCCACTTTACACAGAGGTATGAGAACTTCCAGTACCAAGTATTTACCTCAATAAGATGTGGACAGAGATGTGATTGTTTCTTTTTTAGCCTATCATTGTCCTGATGATCCTTGCAACTATTGCTTTGGGCCTGGCTTCCTCTTTTAGCTTTATGGAGGGATCTCACAGAGACCCCAGAGAGTGAGGGGACCTTCCCTTCTTAGGGATCCCATTTCCCTTCAAGTGTGTGGATCCTTGTCTGTCACTCCACAGAGTGCACTGGTGACACTGGAGAGGCTGTATAAGAACCTGAACAGCTACTGCGGATAATTTTTTCCCCTGTAATTCTCCCTAAGATCCTACTGAAATAATTGACTTCTCACATGGACAGATTGCAGGCTGAACTCTGAAGTGTGCTCTCACTGCAATGTGTGCCCAACTAAAACCCACCAGAAGATATTTCTGTATTTCTTGGCCAAGAGCCTTTTAATAACAGGGTGATTTGATGGATAATGTTTGGATGAACACGTCAAAAAGGACAGATTTTGCTTCAAATTGAAAAGAATGAGAGTTTTTGGTCTTCACAGAATCACAGATTGGGTCAGGCTGGATGGGACCACAGTGGGTCACTGGTGTCACCTCCCTGCTCCAGCAGGGCCATCCCAGAGCACAGGGCTGTGTCCAGACAACTCTGGAATATCCCCAGGGAGAGACTCCCCAGCCTCTCTGGGCTCTGCTCAGGGCTGGGCACTGCCCAGGGCACAAGTTGTGCCTCCTGTGCAGGGGAATTGCTGGGCTCAGTCCCTGTGTTGTGGTTTGAAAGCAAAATGAGTGAGAGGCTCCAAGTCAGAAATACAATTTAATAAGAAGAAAGGTAAAAAAGTAAAAATAAAATAAAATAAATGTAACAACACAAAGGAGCACTGACAGAGTCAGAACACACCCTGAGCAGGGTGGTGGGAGCAGTCCAGGTGAGGGGCTCTTCCTGAAGCAGTGATCCCACAGAAAGGTCTGGGAGCTCTGCTCCTCTGGGAATCCAGTGGCTCAGGGCTGCTTGTCCTGTCCCAAATCCCAGATTCTCTCCAGGTGGGAATGCTTGGCTCCTCCCCCTGGGCATTGGGAGCATCTCCCAATGGGATGAGGAGTCGTGCAGTGGCTCCTTGATGGCCCATTAAACAGAGAGAGCTCCTGGAGGGAGTTCCCTGTGAGTCCTGGGCAAGGCATTGATGGGCCATGAGCAGAAGAGCCCAAAGGAGGGGCCTGGGAAAACACTGCCCCACCTGGTTCCAACAGCTCATGGGGATGGGGATGGAATAAATACTTTGTGCACATCCTACACTGCAACCCAGGACACCCTGCCCGTGGCTCTGGGGCCATTGCTGGGCCTGGAGCAGAGCCTGGGGCTGCTCTGCCCTCCCTGACACAGGGACAGACATGGGGACACCCAGGGACACACAGGGCTGAGGCCCCTCTCCCTGGGGCTCCTCTCCAGGCTGAGCAGCCCCAGCTCTCTCAGCCCTGCTTATCTGCAGCATTAACAAACCCATTAGGCTCTAAATCAAGTGTGCAACAATCGAGCTTCAAAGTTACAACTAAATGATGGTTTTATCTGTTTTTTCTGCTGCGTGATCCATGAAAGCTTGTATTTGATAAACACTGCAGCTGTTAATAACCTGAGGAATACGAAGAGGAGCAGGAAGAATGACAGGCCAATATCTGGCTGCATGCTAAAGATCACAGCCTGTGCTAATGGAGGGACTTGGGAGAGGGTGAGAGGAAAGGAAACCTTTGTCATGCAGGACATTTAAAGTTTAAAACTTGCAGAGTAAAGGGCAGCCACTTGCTGGCTGTGCCAAAAGTCTGCTCCTCCTGGCTCACAGTCCATCCTGCAAACTATACATCAGGATCTGGGGATAGGTTACAGTCATGGAAAATTTATGCCTTCAAAATAAAATTGGACAGAGATGTGTAGAAGCACAAAGAAAGCCAAAATCTGCTCTGGTGCAGAGGTATAAATGTGCAGTTCTCTAAAATGGAATGGCTGCAGGTTTATACTGGAGAAATTGGGACCAAAACATGTCCCAGAGGAGTTTTGATTACTGGATCACACTTTTTCATGGGTGGGGAAAGGGACACAGCAGGGAGGCCAGGCTGGCAGTCAAAGGAACACAAGCAGCATTGCTTGGGCAGTTTGCAGGCTGTATTTTTCTAGATTTTTATGTGTTTTTCTGGAAACATTTCCACCTGGGATAAACCTCAAAATAACTGTGCTCTCCTGCAAAACAATAATAATCAGATTTCTAATTTAATGAAAAAGCTTTTTGATGGGGAAAGGAAAGGGTAAAGACTGAATTTCAGTGTTTGAGTACCTTGGAACAATCCAGGCTTTCATTTTGGGTAGTTTCTCATAGTTTAAAAAACCCCTTCTGGATTCTTGTGTTGGGATTGTTTTGTTCAAGACTTTTGGTCCCAATGGATTTTTAAAGCCTTGTAGAAGAAGGGAATGTAGCCATTGGGTTCTGTAGTAGAAATATTATCCTATATCCTCAGAAAATGAAGGGAATTATCTCCAGAGGAGAAGGAGCTGTTCCAGAAGTCTCAGAAGTCCAGACAGGGAGTTCACATCCCAACATCTGTCTAGGCAGTTACACCACCAAGGAATCACAGCAGCTACAGCTCTTTTGGCTGATTGACAGTGCTCTAAAATTGATCTGTGCCCCACTTCATTAGGAGCTTTTACAAGTCAGACTTTCAGACTTTCTGGGTGTTCCTTACCTGCTAAATTTGACCTGGGTGCTCCTTCAGATTTTTTTCAATTTTTTTTTTTATATATATATATATTATTTTTTTTTTAATAATGTTCTAATGAGAAATCTAAAAGTTGTTGCATCGGCAGCAGTTGTTGCCCAAGAGCCAGGAGCTGGCTGGTTGTCAGGGCAACACCAAGAACACCCGGAGTGGTGCCCGAGGAAAAGCTTCTGCTGATTCTCCCTTTGCTTCTTTTTGTTGGGGAGTGGATGCTCAAGTTCGTTTTCAGGGGTTATTTAAAATATGTCACTGATCCAACTGTCTAAAAAATCTGGAAATGAACATTAAAATGTAGTTCTGTAGTACTTCACTGTATAAATATCACAAAATCATGGAATCACAGAATGGTTTGGGTTGGAAGGGACCTTAAAGATCATCCAGTTCCACCCCCTGTCATGGGCAGGGACACCTTCCACTGTCCCAGGCTGCTCCAAACCCCATCCAGCCTGGCCTTGGGCACTGCCAGGGATTGAGATCCACAGCTTCTTCGAGTGATATGAATATAAAATTGAATTATTTTTTATTTTCACTCTCTATCTCATTTTAAACATCAAGGAGGCTTTTGCAAGTCTCCCTCTTTCAAACACTCCTGAAGCTGGGCAGACTGAGTGTCATCCCTGCTGAGCTCTTAGTCCCTGGTGCCAGACACACAACATCCCAGTGCTGCTGCTGGGAGCCAGAGGGGAAATCAGGGCTTTTGGTCCTGCCTGTTGTGGACACAGGGGAAGGAGCATGAAGAGGAGGAGGAGAAAGATCTCCAGGGCAGAGGAACACTGGCTGCCATCTCTGGAAGCGTGCAAGAAGTGTCTGGATGTGGCCTTGGGGACATGGTTTGGGGTGATGATGGTGTGACAGTGGGACTGGATGATCTTAAAGGGCTCTTCCAACCCTGATGATTCTGGGATTCTTGATGACTGTAAATGAAAGTTTACCACAGAAAGGCTGTTTATGGTGGAGATGAAAACATGAGGCTGTGATGGTGCAGTGATGGGAACACTGTGCTCTCAAACATGAATTGTAATAAAGGTTGATTTCCCAATCCAGATGGTATTTACCTGTTGACTTACTTTGCTCAGTTTCTGCAGACTGTGACTCCAGGTTTACAATATTTTATATTTTGATATGCTGATGTAAGCAAGAAATCGTGGTTAATACTGCACTGCATCCATTCCTTTGATTTCTGAGGGGCAGCAAGATTCCCAGAAACAGCATCCACTCAGCTTCCCAGTTATCCATCAGAAATACAGGAGACACTGGATTTTAACCCCTACAGCTAGAGCTCTGACCCCAGGACAGCTGGAACTGCAGTGGTGATGCCTCACTGCTCCCAGGGCAGAAATTCTGTGTTATGAGTGTTCCCTCCTCCTGGAGGTTGGGGCATTCCCCTGTGGTGAGACTCCTCCAGTTCCCTTCTCCACCTGATTTCTGTTTCAACTTCACTTCTCTGTTTAACTCTGGCCTCTGTTTTAGGGGGATTTAATCACAGTGATCCCACCTAATCCCCACCTTAGCACTTCTGAGTGAACATCCAGCAAAACAGGAGACCAATATTTCCTCTCCTGCTCTGGAAAGAAGAGATCTGAGGGGACAACACACACACACAGAGGAGAATGCTGTTATTAAAAGTGATATGCAAAGTATTTTTGAAAGATTTGGCTTTTTCTGTCACCTCACCTTGTTTAAGAGACGTCTGGGAAAGTTTCTGAATTATATTTTGTCCTCTCTTCCCTGGTTCTCTTTGAGAGCAGCGTGAGTGGGAGTGTTGAGCAAATTTGATCTCGCTTTAGAGGGAGAGTGTTACATCTTCAAAGAGGGGCTGTTTTTCTTCAGAAAGGTTAATCAGTCATTGAAGTTAAAGTAGTGCCAGTGAACACCAAACTGTAAAGGCTGGCTGTAATTACCACGAGGTGTATTAATAGATGAGGTGAAAGAAATTGTAGCCACGTTGTGATTTTGGTGCTAATATTTGTTCTGTGACATGTCTGGGGAGCTGGGTGAAATGGAGCTGACAGGAAAGATGGAGACACAATTTACAAGGGCTGGAGGGACAGGACACAGGGAATGGCTTCAAACTGACAGAGAATGGGATTAGATGGGATATTGGGCAGGAATTGTTCCCTGGCAGGGTGGGCAGGCCCTGGAATAGAATTCCCAGATTTGCTGTGGCTGCTCCTGGATCCCTGGCAGTGCCCAAGGCCAGGCTGGACACTGGGGCTTGGAGCAGCCTGGGACAGTAGGAGGTGTCCCTGCCATGGCAGGAGTGGCACTGGATGAGTTTAAGGTCCCTTCTAACCCAAACCATTCTGTGATCCCAGGATTCCATGATTCTTGCCATCTGGAAGTGCAGTTTTACCTGGAGGTGTGAAGAGCCATTGAAACAAGGGTTGTCAATAACTTACTGATAATTTTTTCAGCAAATCTTTTGAAATAACTCCATGCCAAGCAACTTCAACACTTCTTGCAATCTGGCTACTTTTCTCATGTCCTCATAGCCAGATTCTTCAGTTGTGCTTTTATACCTTTAAGTGCACATGATGGAGAGGATTCTTACCTTTTGCTAAGTCCTCACCTGGTGAGAACAAAATCAGGGATCTATGACATTATCCTACATAGTTTATAAATTCTAGAAACTAGCATTTATAAATGAGGTCCAGTGACCTCCCAAGCTAGGTTTGATTATTTGGGTTTTTCTACTTGTACCCATGACTCATGAGTGCTTGCTGGGATGTGGGAGTGAGTGCATTATTCTCCAAAATTTATTTGTTCTGAATGAACTTGCTGAGATTAATCACTTGGCTTGACTCTGTCCTCTGCTTCCTTGTGTGACTCCAGCAGCTCTAAGGGATGGAATCCTGGTCAGGGTGACCACTGGTGCTAGAAAATCCATTTTAGAGGAATTAAATGCTGTTTTGAATAACCCTGCCACATTTCTGTGCTGCCCCAAATTCTAATTCCCGGCACATAAATCACTTTGCCTCTCCTGAGCTGAGTGTGTGCTGATGGCTGCTCCGCCAGAGAAGAAATGGCCAATTATTTACTATCAAACTTAATGGCTTGCCTGAATAAAACATGTGTTAGGAATTCTCTGTCCCAACGTTAGCAAGAACCTGTCACCAGAGGCATTGTTTTCTCCCAGGGCTGCCTGTCACACAAAAAAGCAGAATACGGCGGCGTGCTCAGTCTCCGTGACTCAGCTGTCAAAGTTTTATCTCCTGTGCACACAAGAAATATTATTTGTGTAATGAAGCTAATAAGCACGTATCAGGAAGGCTGTATTTCTCCCAGAGATGAAGCAAAACATTAGTTACAACCCTCGCCATGGCAGCTCTGTAAAATTCCAGGCACACAGGAGATGTTTCTTCTGTGGGAATGGGTTGTAAAGCAGAGGAAATGCCAACTGTGCTGGTTGTTTCCAGGCCCTGAAGCCAGCTCCAGCTGAACAAGAGCTGTGTAAAAAATAAAACAGTTTACAGACCAAGGAAATGGACCTGGAGGTATTTCCAAGCCAAAATAAGAAATGTCCGTGCTGCAGCAATGAATAAAGTGCTGCAGCTATTAATCTCCATCAGTGGAGTGTGTGACTCTGGCTGTCCCTGCTACAGATGGAACAACTTTATCCTGACAAAAGCCCAGTGAGAGCAGAAATGTGCCATGACTTTATTGGGAATACATGGCCACATCCACAACCTCCACTCCCAGTGCCACTCCTGATCAATTAACTGAAAAACACCAGCACTGAAGGCATAATGACATTTTATCCCAGACAATTAAAAATTGTGCTGACCCTAATTTTATGTTATTTTCCATCCCTTTTTTTTTTTTTTCTTGTGTGTGTGTGTTTTTGTTTGTTTGTTTGTTTTCTATTTAGGAAGTGCTCCATCAGTGGGTGCCCCTGTCTTTTTGCATTTTAAATACTTTCTGTTTTAATTGTGTTCATCCTCAAAAGCAGCACATGTAGATACCTGGGTTTACAGCTACCCACAGTGTTTTTTCTGTGCAGCAGTGCAGGGCTTGGAGCAAGTCAGATAAGAGATAAGGGATCAGGTGGCATTAGATTGTACAGATAATGCCAATGGAGTGACCTGGGTGTCCTCAGGCAAGGGGATTGAAAATAAAAAATCTTTAAAGTCCCTTCCAACCCAAAGCATTCTGTGATTCCATGATTCTATTCAAGCACAAGAAAAAATACTGCTACATAGGAATTAAAATCAGGATGTGATTTTAAATTTCACATTCTAGGCCACAAAAAGTCTTAAAATTCAATGTTTTTGTGAGAACACAGGTCCAGTTCCTCGCGGTTTGGAAGTTATATTTTGATATATTGATATTTTTAATGGGCAAGTGTTCCCCAGAAGTTCGATTATCTATCTAGTAAGAGTGCAGCAGGTCTGGAGATACAAATAATCCCATTTGAGAAATTTTAAATTTCCTTGTATCAGTACATTCTGCTTTTCTAGCTCCTTGAAGAAGACCTGGGATTAAAAATACGTGTGGCAGCCAGAATTTCCTTCTGCTCCCAGTGTTGTTCTGCTCACTTCTTTTGAAACAAACCAGCTGTGGTTTTGCTGTAAAGCAGAATCCCATTAAGGAAAACTAATTGGTTCACCTTTTAATCAGGATTCATGGAAGATTATTGTTTATCAGTTCGCTACCAGGAACAGTTTTGACTTCTCAATAAATCTATAAATTGGATGTGAGGCGGGGAGATGTTTTCACTTTTTCTGCTCGTGAATCAGAACAGCTCCTGCCTACTCCTTGCGGGGAAAATAATGTAATGATGTGGCCTCATTTTAGCCTCATCACTTTTGATTGTTCTGCTCATTTTAAATGACAGACAGATGACCTGTTAACACTTTCTGCTGGCTCCATTCTAGTGATCAAAAACTGCAGCAACCTTGCTCAGCATTTTCCATTAGGGAAGTGGTTACAGAGGTTAATTCACTTACAGCCTGCAGCGCCGTTCCTGCCTCTTTAAAAGTAAAAAATTAATGCAGTCATAACCTCTGAAAATCAAATACGATCATGAGTCTCCACTCCCACTCATTTCATAAGCCTGTCTCTTCAAAATATTCTTTTACTCTCCATCAAAATGCTATTTATTGTCTCTCTCTCCGTAGACACAGTTATTAGACATTTCATATATAATGCCTCATACATTTTCCCACTCACAGGGGTTTAAGCTGGGGGAGGGCTGAATAACAAGTAGGAATAGATGAAACTAATGGCATTAACACTATACTGGCATAATAAAAGCTTTTTAAATGCCTTGAGATGTAAAACCATAAAATATCTTAATGCGAACTGAATAGAAACAGTCTTTATCTTTTAAAGCTGTTTTTATAAACTAAGAGACCTGTTATTTAACAATTAGGCCCTGCAGTAGTTTGCCATACCTGGTGATTTCTTGTATTTAACTACACTCAAATATTCTTTTTTTTCTCCCTTCAAGACAATTAAGTGAACTCCCAGGCTTCAGTTTTCTAGATGTGCCCAAATAAAGAAAATTTGGTACTTCACTTAGCCTGAATTTTGGGTTGTTCCCTACCTCCGAAAAGTGGGACATTCTGCCTTGAATATTTAAATATTGATGTCAGAATTTGAGCAGGTTGGAGTATTTCAGGTTTTGGAAGTGGTTTTTTTTTGTCAAATGTGTGAAAAACTGGGACATTTTCAGGCGTGCAGAGCTTTCAGCAATCACACGTGTTCCTCAGCCTACGGATCTCCGGTCCGGAAAGGGAGCTGGGGATAGAAAGGAGGTAAAAGGGAGGACACCACGAGCAAGATGCATCTCCTCCTTCCAGAATATCCCAGAGGAAGGGAATTCTCACATCCACCCCAGAGCACACAGAGCAGAGAAGGTGAACCCTGGTTATTCTTCATGCCACAGGACACACTTTCTTTTTTCTTCCCCAAAATACTTGAAGAGACACCTGGTTTTACTCTGCTGAACAATGAGACCTGAACACGACCACATTTCTCCAAGGAAAATCAAACATTTCCATGCCCAGCTATGGGTAGCAGGATATTGCTGCACATTCAGTTTTCCCTGGAGCGTGAAAACAAAATCAGACGAGCAAGAAGGATTAGTTTTGGGAGTTGGTTATCTTTTGTAAAGTGAGAGAGATTATTTCAGGGAACAATTCCGAGTCAAACCCTGACTTCATTGCTCTGGATCACCTGAGAGGAGCCTGTCTTTCTCCAGGAATTCCAGCCTAGCCTGAGAACACCAAGCAGCAATGCTGGGTGCCTGTAATTAGGTACAATGCACATTCCCCACCACGCCTGTTCTTATTTCCCAGTGCAATAAAAGTGGGCATTTTCAGCTTCCCAGCAACATCAGCTGCTGCAGAGAAATCTGCAAAATACCTGCCACCGGTTCTGAGACAGAACTTTGTGTAGAGAAGATCTCGCTTAAAAGGATTAGAACCATATGGCCCAGCACCCCATATATAAACTTATATAAGCTTCTGCTGCTGCTGAACACCACACAGCCTCAGTCTAACTAAGGAACAGCATTTTGTACAGAAAGGATTTGCCTGGATACGTAACTGGCACTAATTTTCTCAAAAAATGGTGAGAATTGAGGTTAGTGAGGACTCCCATGTGTCAAGAACTTAGCACAGCTTTTAGTGAAACAATTATCCTCTTTGCTCAGAACTTGGGTTTGCCCCCAAGCAAACCAATCTGAGCTCCTGGAGGTGCAGTGTTTTCTGGATTTGGCAGCAGCAGCTCCTCAATTGTTATGAATAGGTAAGGAGGGAATGATTAAATTCTGTGAATTAAATGTGGACATTAATCCCCATCTCTTAGGCGGAAACTGTTTGTTAGTTTGGGTTTATTTTTTTTATTATTATTAAATTGAATTGAAATCAATCATGAATCCCAGAATGTTTTGGGTTGGAAGAGACCTTAAAGATCATCCAGTGCCATCCCTGCCATGGGCAGATGTTGGAGCCCTGGAGGCTGAAAATTTCAGGTTTTTTGTTCTGGCCTTCAAGCAACCACCACATTTGACTTGAAGCCATGGAAAAGGCTCCTGAGATTGAGTGACAGCACTGGGGTTGTGGATGTGGAGTTTGAATAGTGCTGTGTGATATCACAGGGTGAAAAACTTGAATTTGGGATTTTAGTATATAGCAATACATGTGAGTCAAGATGGAAGGCTTTGGGCATTGTCTGAGTCCTCCTTCTTCGTTCTTCTTCATGGGTTTGGGTGGTTTTCTGTAATTGGTTAATGGAGTCCACACTGCAGACTTCAAGTAGTTAGTTATTGGGTTTAAAATAAAAATAATTTAGATGGCATTTCATAATTGGACAGCTTGTCCTTGAAAAGATCTGGGAGAGATAGAGAACATCTTCATTTTACTTCATTTCTCAGCTTGCTAGTTAGATCTCATGGCTGGTGAGTCTGTAAACAGATAAGAAATTATAAACATCCAAGTCCAAACTCAAACTTTGATTCCCGTGTATTAATCCCATCCTGGCAAGGGAAAGAAAAGCCAGAACTGTCACAGGCAGGGACACCTCCCACTGTCCCAGGCTGCTCCAAGCCCCAATGTCCAACCTGGCCTTGGGCACTGCCAGGGATCTAGGGACAGCCACAGCAAATCTGGGCACCCTGTGCCAGGGCCTGCCCACCCTCACAGTCAATGTGTCAATACACTACAATGTATTTGATATTCCTGACTGAAATGGGTATTAATTTTCTGACTCAGCTTTGTCTTTTTGTGTTGATTCTGCTCTTTTGTTTTTTTGCATTTTTGGTCTCGAATAAAAAGCTAAGCCAAATCATGATTTGAATTTACAGACTGCATGCCAAATAAATCAAGCAGGACTGGGGTGTGTGCCCTTGATCAGGTTGCTGGAGGTGACCTTGGCTCTTGCAAACCTGTATGAACATCAGGAGAAACATCTGGAGAAGCAGGAATAGAGAAATGCATCTACCTATCCCCAGGAGCACCTGAGGGAGCTGGGCAAGGGGTTGAGCCTGGAGAAAAGGAGGCTCAGGGGGGACCTTGTGGCTCTGCACAAGTCCCTGCCAGGAGGGGCAGGGAAAGGAGGAGAGGAAATGGCCTCAAATTGCACCAGGGGAGGCTCAGGCTGGAGATTGGGCAAGGAAATTTCCCTGGCAGAGTGGTCAGGCCTTGGGATGAGCTGCCCAGGGAGGTTTGGAGTCACTGTCTGGGGGAGTGTTCAGGAGGAGGCTGGAGGTGGCCCTTGGGGACAGGCTTTGGGCTGATGCTGGTGCTGCTGGGGTGGCACTGGATGGTCCTGAAGGGCTCTCCCAACCCTGATGATTTTGTGTTTCCATGAGTGATACTTAACTGACATTTGCCCAGTCTCTGGTTCATTTCTCAGCTTGTTTTCCATGAGCGTGTTTCAGGAGCCTCCAGAGCTTGAGACCTTGAGACAGAGCAGACCCTGAGGAGCCTGACATGGGGACATGGGGACACTGCTGTCTGTCCCTTTTTCTCTTGCACTGGCTGTGCTTCTCTGGGTGTACCTAAATCTGCTTTGTAAAGATACCTCCCCCACAGCAGCATTTCCTCACTTACAATCCAGAGGGTGCAGCTGTTTTCTGGGCAGGTTCAGCCTGCAGAGAGTTCAGTGGCTCTGTGGAACTGGGCAGTCTGTGCTCTCTGCAGTGTTCATGGCACAGGACACTGGTTTTCCCTGCCAGCAATTTTATCCCAATGTTCTTGCACTGCTGGGCACACACAGAGTCAGCTGAATTTCCTTCCAAGGGCAGAGCCCATCTGCAGGGGTGTTTGTGCTGTTTTGAAGAACACAGAGGTTATTTTTTTTTCTGTTAAATGTCCTTATGAACTGAACCCATCTCAGATGTGTCCACTGGAGCTTTGAGGCAGTGCTAGTGCTCTGTTGATGCTGTTTTACACCACAACAACACAGACTCCGAACTTCACAAGACTGAAAATTACTCCTTTATTTTTGGGATGTGTCTCCCTTTTATACTATTTTACACAGACCAATTTGATTGGTGAAACACAGGCAAAACCTCTTCAATCACATTGGTCAGGCCAGAGGGACATCAAGAAGAAGTCCCTCCTAGGAAAGGAATGAAAAACAAAGGTACAATTTACAAAAATATTTCTCCCGTTAACAGAAAATTCCCTGGGAAAAGAATTTCAGAAAACCAAAACACCTCAGGCATGGAACCAGGGCTACACTCTGTTTTCAGTAAAATCATGCCTTCACTTCCTCTGTGCCCATAGTGTCCTTCTCATGGTTTGTGATGAGAAGGACAATTTAAAATTTGACAATTTAAAATTTCATCTACATTGCACAGTTTGGCTGCGAACCTTAGCCCAGCAAACCTCCCAACCTGCTCTTACACCCAAACCATGAAGGGAGATACATGCCCAAGGACCAGCCAAGCCAAGTCTTGCCCAGCTGCAGCTGCTGAGCTGTTCCCTGCAGGAGAGGGAAGATTCCAGCACAGATTTAGTCACCAACCCATATATGATTTGTAATCTTGTCCCAAACCCTTTTTTTTTTTTTTTTTCTGCTGGCAATTCTGGAAATTGCAGCTGTAAGACAATTGGCAAAGCTCAGGCTTCACTTGAAGCTGTCATCTGTTAATTTATTACTTTTGTTGGGATGCAGCTGCTGTGTGACCACTCCTGGGTTGTAGGAACCACTGTTGGAGGTAGTTCAGCACCTTCTGGTGCACTTGACTTTCCATAAGTGGGGCTGTTCCTCACCACTCCTCTGCTGCTGCAGCTGACCTTCATGTCCTCAGTGCCCAAATGTTTGTTGTCATTCTGTCCTTTTGTCCCTCTGCCTGGTGCCCAGGCCCCACATTGAGGGGGAGAGAGGTTCATCCAGAAGCTGATGAAGTAATCTTGTTCCTCTGCAAAGATTTCAGCTCTGAACAATTAAGACAAAATTGCAAAGGCCTAGAGATGATCAGCAGAGTCCAGCATCAAGGGCAGGGATAACATCTGACAGCTTTCTGGCCAGGGGTGTAGTGCCAGGTGCTGATCTGTGATCTTTTGGGAATAGTCTCCATCTCTGATCCTGTGGAGCTGCCAGTTCTCAGGGGAGGAGCTGCTGCTGCTTCTTTAAAAAAAAAAATCTCCTTGGAAGCAGCAGAACCTGGTTTCAGGTGTGTGCCACATTCTCCTCTGCTGTTCCCTCTGCTGTCCCCTCCACCCTTCAGCCTCTGTGACCTTGCAAGTGCAGCCCAATCCATGGCACAGCAAGGAGGGCAGAGTGCTGGGGCTGCTGCTGCTGCTCTTTCCTCTCTTTCAAGCCCAGCTGGATCCCTTTGCTCTCCCTTCCTCCCTGCACATCACAACCTAACATTTGCCCTGAAATTACCGAGCTGCTCAGGAGATACAATGATGAGAGCAGCACAGAAGTCCACACTGCTTTGTGAATTTGTTTTCCCCGAGTGCCAGGGGACTGTAAAGCAGCACCAGGTACAGGCTGCAGACTGATTTCCTTTGGAGCACTGTGTCTGTGTATCAGAGAAATCCTCCTTTGAACCTGAATATCAGGGCTGTGAATGTGGCTGCTTCCTCTTAATTCCCCACCTCCCTGCAGCACTGTGCCTTGTCACAGTGGGACGTGGCATTAATCACTGCTATACTTCACCTGGAGCCTCATTTAATAGGGTTTTGTTGAAGAAGTCAGAAAGCAAAACCCAGGTAGCTTTCCAATTACAAATTGCCTCAGTGATGTGCATCCCAGCTTGGCCAGCGTGCTCTTTTCTTCCTTTCTTCCCTCATTTTTTTCTTTTTTTCAGCAAGGCATTTGGGTTTTTCACAGCACTTAATTGCCTTCATCAAGAGAGATGTTAATTGTCGGTAATCATTGCTTGTCCACATGAATGAGCAAGGAGAACCACACTATGCTGCTGAGGAGCCCGTGGGCTTGGCAGAAAAGCTCTAGGAATCACTTACTGAGGGAAGAAAAGCTCATGTTGCTGCACTATTTGGTTTGCTTCCATTCCCTCATTTGTCTGAAATGTTTACTGAGCACAGCCATGCTTGTCTTGGAGGCTGGAACCTGGTAATTTTCCTCTCTTAACTCTCTTTCTTGCAATTTTCTGCTATGGCCTCAGAAACCGTAACACCTAGAAAGCAAAGTGGTGCTCAAAGGTTCCATCCAGTTCAGATTTTGTGTGGTTAGGGTTGGGGGTTTTTTTGGGGTGATTCTGCCCTGCTCAGGTGAGACTCCACCTGCAGAGCTGCCCCAGCCCTGGGGCCCAGCACAGGGAGGACGTGGAGCTCAAGGAGAGAGCCCAGAGGAGGCTCCAGGATGAGCAGAGGGATGGAGCAGCTCTGCTGGGAGGAAAGGCTGGCACAGCTGGGATTGTTCAGCCTGGACAGGAGAAGCTTTGGGCTGAGCTCAGGGTGGCCTTGCAGGGCCTGAAGGAGCCCCAGGAAACCTGGAGAGAGACAATTCCCAAGGGCCAAAGGGACAGGACACAGGGAATGGCTTCACACTGAGAAATGACAAGTTTAGGTGGGATGTTGGGAAAAAAATCCTTCCCTGGGAGGGTGGGGAGGCCCTGGAATAGAATTCCCAGATTTGCTGTGGCTGCCCCTGGATCCCTGGCAGTGCCCAAGGCCAGGTTGGACATTGGGGCTTGGAGCAGCCTGGGACAATGGGAGGTGTCCCTGCCCATTCCAGGCTTGGAATGAGATGATCTTCAGTGTTCTTTCCAACCCAAACATTCCATGATTCTATGACACTCTCACAGGCGACACCAATTTCATTGATCACAACAGAGCAGAGCTTTTATTTGCAGTGTTAGTTAAAACAAATCACAGCTTTTGTGCAGCAAACCCACTTCTCTGCTCTGTACAGAAATTCCTTCCACAGGAAAGGTTTAATGATGGAAAACCAGACCTGAAACTTCTCAGATGCAGAAATAGTTTGGGAATTACGGGGCATTTGGGGTCACAGTTGCTGCTGCAGCCGAGGTCTGCTGGGGCTGGCATTGCTGGGAAGCCAATTAGGAAGGATTTTTGTCTGGTTGCAGCAGCCTGGGGATAGTTTTAACCTGAGCTCAGCTGGCTCTGCTTCCCCAGGGAGAGCATTCCTGCTTTGGATAGTGCCAGCACACGTGTGCTGCCCATCCTCCTTCTCACCTGGCCCTTCACAGCTGGCTGCAGGGGCTTGAAGAGGCTCAGGGAGGAAAAGGGAATGGTTTTACTAGAACAAGGAATTTTCTGGCTCTTTTTGCCACAGAGAATCAGACTGATCTCTGATGTGTGTCCTGGCCTTACCAAATCTTCCAAAATTGTTGGGATAACCCCCTCCAAAATCATCTTTTAAGTGTTGAGCCAGACCTGACTTTATTCTTGGCCAGGCATTGTATCTGGCCTTCACACAGATGTCGACACAAAACTTTTTGATTTATCCATTTATAACAAATGAGGAAATTAATGCTCTAATTAATCCTGCTCCTAAATAACTGTGTTGGTTTAGCAGGGCCTGTTTTTCGATAGTAGAGGCCTCACAGAGGAGGGGCGGCTGCTGTGAGAAGCTGCTGGAAGCTTCAGCCATGGCTTTGTCTGTGCTGTGTCCGTGTTACTCCTCGGGCTGTGCCGCCAGGCAGGGACACCCCAAGAGCCCCCGCAGCGCCCGCCTGAAGCGGGAGGGACGTTTCCTGAGCACCTGGACAGGAGAAGATGCCTGTCCCATGAAGACTCGGCTCTGCAGACGGGCACGCCAGGCACAGAGCACCCTTGGGCTGCATGGCTCTGGTGCCTGGTCCCCACCCCAAGCCTCATGAGGGACCGGCACCGGGAGCTCGTCTGCTGCAAAAACTCTCCATTTCTGCGCCTTGTTTTCTTCTGGGGGCAGCTCCAGGATGCTCAGCTCATCCCATTCGTCCTCCTCTGGGGCCAAGGGTTTCATCCAGATGCCAGAGTCAGACTCGACTTCCCAGGGGTCCTGTAGCAGCTCTGGATCATTGTCGTCTTCCCAGCTGGATTGTGTGCAGGATCTCTGGTTGTTCCCTCGGGACACATCGTGGCCACAGGATGCTTCCTCTTGGCAAGGGGCTTGGCCAGTGTCATCTTCCCAGTCAGAAACTTCTTCCCAGCTCTTGGTGACTCCCTGGGGCAGCTCCTGCTTCATGTTTTCCTCCCAGTCTGAGGGTTCCTGGAGCAGCTCTTGCTCCAGGTATTCTTCCCAGTCTGAGTGTTCGTGGGAGTTGTTGACTTCTGCATGGGACATCTCTTCTTCTGTGCACTCCTCCCAGTCTGACACTTCCTGGGACAGCTCCTGCTCCCCTTGGGACCCTCCTTGAGAGTTGTTCTTTTCTCCCTGGGACAGCTCTGTCTTGTGCACACCTTCCTGCTGGGAATGCTCATGCTCCACGTGGGATTTCCCAGACACAGGGCTCTGCTCCCTTCGGGCTGGAGCTGCTCCTGCTGCTCCTGCAGCCTCCTCCTGGGAGTCCTGTTCTGCCAGCTGCTGCAGCAGGGCCTGGCTCGGGAGCTGCCCAGAGCTGCTCTGGTCACTGCAAAGCGAGACAGAGCTGCTGTTCTGGGTATTGCAGGGGACACTGGGTGGGCTCTGTGTCCCCAGGGATGGCAGCTCCTCACTGGGCACAGGAGATTCCACTGCCTTTTCCTCCTGCTGGGCATCCAGAGGCTCAGGAGGCTCCATCCTCCCAGCAGCTCTGGCTGGGGTAGCAGCTGTAGGCTCGGGCTCCAGGGCATTGCTGGAGGCAGGAGAGGCACTGGGCAGGGCAGGAGAGGTGTTGGGCAGGGCAGGAGTTGCCTCTGCTGCCACCTCTGTGCCCATGGGGCTGGAGGAGCCAGGTTCCACCAGGAAATGAATCTGGGACTGCTCATCCTCCTCCACCAAGGGGCTCAAGTGTTTGTTCCCAGTGTTGAGGGTGATGTTCATGTCGCACAGGAGTGGTTTTTGGACCCAGGACTTTGTCCTAGGAAACAGCTCCGGGTCCGGGTCCGAGTCTGAATCCGAGTCATATCCCCCCTGGGACATGTCCAGGTCACTGGAGGAGTCCCAGGGACTGTCCCAATCCGGAGCCTTCTCGTCGTTGCCTTGCTCTGCCCACACTGACCCCGGCGCTGGCCCCGGCCGCTGCTCCCTGAGCTCTCCCGGCAGGACGGGCAAAGGGGTCAGGGGTCTCTGCAGGGCCGGCCCCGGGCTCTGCCCCCATCCAGACGTGGCTGTTTCTCTGGTTTCCACCCCCGTGCGCTGCTCCAGGCCCCGCCGTCCCTCCGGCTGCCGCCCGGGCCCCGGGATCCCCAGCAGGGCCCGGCACACAATCTCACAGCTGAGGCGGCGGGAGAGGCGCCGCAGGGCCGGGCTGCGCTCCGGGGAGCTCTGCGGGGCAGGGACCGGGCTCTGTGATGTCCCCAGGGATGGCAGATCCTCACTGGGCACAGGAGACTCCAATGCCTTTTCCTCCTCTTGCACAGCCAGAGGCTCGGGGGGCTCCTCCTGCCCAGCAGCTCCGGCCGGGGCAGGACATGGCTCGGGCTCGGCTCCGGGGTCAGGAGAGGCGCTGGGCAGGGCAGGAACTGCCTCTGCCGACACCTCCTGCTCCATTTAAGCTTCCCAGTGTGAAAACTCGCCGGATATGTCACCAAAAATCCCTTCGTCCTGCTCGGTGTGTGACAGCGGCCTGACCTGCCCTCTATTCCTGCCCGCTGCCCGTTGAGGGCCTGGGCCGTGCGGCCACCGGGCACGGGGATGGAGCACCGGCACTGGGGGTGGCTTTGGTGGCCTTGTCCTCGTCTGTCGCTCTGGGTGGCGCAGAGGGATTCCGGGAGTCACTTTGTCCTTGCGGAGTGGCTCTCCTGGGACCCTCAGGCAGGCGCTGATATCACAAGGGCTCATCTGCCCCCGCCATGTCCCGTGTCACAAAGGGCCCGTGTCGCCAAGGGCCACCCCGGTACCCCAACGCCTGCAGGGGGAGCCAGGAACGGCCTTGGGGACCTTTTGGGTCCTTTTTTAGGTCCTTTTTTAAGGTTTTGCCGGGTGTGGTTTTTGGTAGTTGGGGTCCCTCAGAGGAGGCTGCTGTGAGAAGCTGCTGGAAGCTTTTGCCGTGTCTGGCAGAGCCAATCCCCGCTGGCTCTGAAGGTGGACATGGCTGGGCCTATGAGAGAGGCTGGTTATGCCTCTGAGGTAACATATTTAAGAAGAAAATCAAAATATATTGAGGCACATCCTGTTTTTTTTTTTCTAGCCAGAGAAGAGGAGTTGAGAATATGTGAGGGAAACAACGTGGACACACCAGGGTCAGTGGAGAAGGAGGGACAGGAGGTTCTCCAGCTGCTGGAGCTGGATTCCTTCACAGGCTGTGGGGTGATCACCCATGGGGAAGGAGCTGAGACCCTGCAGCCTGTGGGGATCCACAGAGATCCACCCTCAGCTCATGGGGATCCACAGGGATGGAGAGATCCACCCACAGCCCATTGGGATCCATGGGGGATGTAGAGATCCACCCTCAGCCCATGGGGATGCACAGGGGATGCAGAGATCCACCCACAGCCCGTGGGGATCCACAGGGGATGCAGAGATCCACTTACAGCCCATGGGGATGCACAGGGGATGCAGAGATCCACTCACAGCCCATGGGGATGCACAGGGGATGCAGAGATCCACTCACAGCCCATGG
This sequence comes from Zosterops lateralis, assembly GCF_965231275.1. NCBI lineage: Eukaryota > Metazoa > Chordata > Aves > Passeriformes > Zosteropidae > Zosterops > Zosterops lateralis. The sequence goes on from NC_139763.1 coordinate 3,442,276, forward strand.
AGACCCACAGGGGATGCAGAGATCCACTCACAGCCCATGGAGACCCACAGGGGATGCAGAGATCCACCCACAGCCCGTGGGGATCCACAGGGGATGCAGAGATCCACCCACAGCCCATGGGGATCCACAGAGATCCACCCACAGCCCATGGGGATCCACAGGGATGCAGAGATCCACCCACAGCCCATGGGGATCCACAGGGGATGCAGAGATCCACCCACAGCCCATAGTGGAGGTGCCCATGCTGGAGCCAGTGGATGCCTGGAGGAGGCTGTGATCCAGTGGGAAACTCAGTGGAGAACAGAGGGTCTTTCCTTCCAGGCTTTAACAGGCTGTCCTTGGAGGGCTGCACCCCATGGAAAGAGAGACTCACACCACAGCAGGTTTGGGACAATGACCAGCACACCACAGCAGGTTTGGGGTGATGACCAGCACACCACAGCAGGTTTGGGACAATGACCAGCACACCACAGCAGGTTTGGGAGGACTGTTGGCCCATGGGGAGAATTCATGTTCCAGCAGTTCTGTCAGGACTGCTGCTGGTGAGAGTGGAGCCAAGCTGGAGAAGTTCATGGATAACTGTCTCCTGTGGGAGGGACCCCATGGTGCAGCAGGGCAAGGACTCCTCTCCTTGGGCAGTGGAAGAAAATCTCAGTGATGAACTGACCAAAACCCCCATGTGCTGCCTCCCTGCACTGTCAGTGGGGAGGAGGGAGGGGCTGGGGAAGAAAGGTTTTTTTTAAGGGCTTAATTTACTTCTAATTATCTTTCTCTGACTCTATTAGTAACAAATTCACTTTGTACCTCTAAGCTGAGCTTGTTTTGCCCTTGGAGTGTTTTCTCCCAGTCCTTCTGTCAACTCATGAAGCCTTTGTTAGTTTTTTCTCTCCTCTGCCCAGCTGTGGCATTGAGTGAGTGGCTTTTGTGGGTGCCTGGAGTTTGGCCAGTGTCAAACTATGACAATAACGTAATTCTGTTCCATTAATAAGTATTCTGTCCTCTGCTGGTTATTGATTTCTCACTTCTCATGCTAATTAGTCCATAGTTTTAGTATATTTTTCTGACTTTCCAATGCATACACTGAGTCTTCTTTAGTCTCTTTATCTTCTGTTTTCTGCAAAATGTTCTTACTGTCCATAAATTCTGCATTCCAGGTGTCCAACCTCAATATGACATCATTCTCTCCCAGGATTTGTTCATTGAAGCACATCAGAGTTAGTTTATCAAAACTTCCAAATTCCAGTAATTTTCCCAAGGTATGTTCCCACAAGAAGGAGCTTGTGACAACTTGGCTAACTACTGGCTAAAAGTTATGTAAGGTTAAAACAGTGCTTGAAATTAATACACTGATTATAATTAATTTAAAATAGTTATTTAGAACTTAATTAAAACCATTGATTATAGAAAAAAATGGAACAGTTATATAGTTTCTAACACTGGGATCAGGCAAGTTTGGGTTTAATTCTGGAGATTTCTGACTCAAAGCATTTACAATCACACCTTTTTTAAGGGCTCATCTGCCAGGCCTGCTGAACCCCAGACTTTTAGGCTTTGCAGTGAAAACAAGGCCATGAAGATGACTGAAATTCCTGGATTTGGGTATCCACTTAGGATTTGTGTGTATTTTCTGAAGAGACCCCACCTGGCACCACATCAAACACAGATTGTCCCTGAGGAAGATGTTGGTGTGATATATCATGGTTTTAAACTGATCTCCCTTGTGGTTTTGGCTCTCACTAAATGTCTCCTTGGTAGACAAATAAAAGCATCAATATCCTTTCCTCTTTGCCTTGAGATAAAGATTGAGTGGCACGCCACAAAATAATACAGGAGTGCAGCAATGCAAAACACTCCTCCAAAATAAAAAAAGTACTGTAAAGAAAGGCAGAAAGAAGTTTGAAAACCATAAAAAATAAGGACTGCAGGGTGAAACAAACACTCTGGTATTTAGGACAGAACAGATTTCAAAAACTCAGCAAAAGCAGCCAGGATAATCTGCAGGAAGGTGTTGTTAACATTTAGAACTTGGGGTTGATAATTCAACTGTGTGAGTGCTGCACATCAAGGTGCATAATTAGATGTCCTAATTGAGGGTTTGACTGATTGCCACAGGCAGCAACACAGCTGAAACGGTTCCACTGTAAGGCTGGGGTCTCTCTGCTCTCTAGACTCTGTTTTCCTGGCTTTGCTTCCTACCTGTTGGGAAATTGTAGGTTTGGATTTGGTTTAATTGCTGGGTTTAGACCTTCCCGCACCTCTCCACAAATAGAAGCATTTTGCACAATTTTCTGGAGTACCTGGACATAAAGAAGACAAAAGGAGCTCCAAAAGCAATTTCAAGGTAGACCAGGAACTGCTCAGATGACAAAAAATTGGAGAAAGGAAACAACAGACTCGGTACTGAAGATGGCAGGAAGAAAAGATAAATTGGAAACGCTGTAGAAAGGAAACTGTTGTGTAGACTTTGCTTCTGAATTTACACATTATCCTTGGATATGTGGTTTAGTCAGCTAAATTTAGGCACACCCTAATGATAGTTCTTTATAAATAATTAATGGGTTTTGCTGCATATGGAGAAATACATTGTAAAAATGCAGTGAGAGTGGTGCATCTCTGGAGAAGTGAATGCTGCTGTGCAGCTGCAGCTGCCTGCAGCAGTCAGACACATGGATCTCCTTCCCTACAGATTTAAGCAGGTTGCATCCCTTAAATCCACTGATGTGTCCCTGAATTTCTGCAAAAGCAGATCACCAGGTCAGAGAAAATCAGATAACTTTAGTTATCAGCTTGATAAAACTTGTATTGCTTTATTGGTTTGAGCAGAGTTAGTAGATATGCAAAATAATTTGTCAGTGTTTATGAAATTCTGCAGCACTTGGATGTTCCCTTTGGTGGGACATTGTCCCCTCTGTGACTGCCAGTCCTTTTAGGGTGGAATTTATAGTTGTGCATCAAGTTCATGGATTTCTTAAACTTGGCTTAATCCATTTTTTGAGGCTGTTAAAGACTCCACTTCGCCTTTTCTTTATTAGTTTTGCTCTGATGTTCAGCTTATCCATCAACCCCGTGGGATAAACCAGTCTGCAACTCCAGATTTTTCTTTCTGTGATTTGTCTTTCAAGTGCCACCTTTGGCCAAACCATCCTCAAAAGCAACTTTTAGAAACCCTGAGGATTTTCCAGTGCTGGCAAAGCAGATGCTTCAGAGAAAACATCTTCAGTTTTCTTGCTCTTGGTGTGAAACAGCACTTGGGGCTTGGTTCTGCTTGGTTCTGCTCCAGGAGAGAGTGATGTTTCCTTCCTCTTGGGTGTTTCTGGACCAGGATTAAATCAAGCAGGCAAAAAGTACATATTTTTGCCTCATATTCCTCATTCAATGCATATCTTTATCCAAAAACTTATCTATCTATCTGATACATAAAATCAAACTCTGTCCAATTTCCTTGGCCAAGAAAATGCAGCAAAACTTCCAATGGACTAAAGAGAGTTCCCATAAAATCTGCCTCATTCACTGAATTTCACATCTCCTCTCCCCCAGGCCCTCTGCCTGCTACAACAACTTTATTTTGTGGGGGAAAGAAGTCAGATTTCTTTCTGCCAGTGGCACCAGTGCACATCCCTGAGGATGTGATCCCACTCCACCCACTGCAGGATTTTGGGAGGCTGTTCCTTCAGGTTCTCAGCTTTGAATGGAATAAAATCAGTGCTCTGTGCACAGCTTTCCTTGTGAGCCATGACAGAGAACACCCTCTCCCTCCTCCTGGCATTGTGGCTGCCTGCAGGGACTTTTGTTTTTTTCAACAAAAGCTGTGTCTCTGCAGGTTTTCTTCTGGCTGTGCTGATTTTTCCACAATACCAGTGTTTCTCTGGGTGATCCAGGCTGATTTTAAGCAAAATCCTCAGTCCTACCCATAGCCTTTCAGCTTAGGAAGTGAAAGAAATAAATTAGTGTTTGAGCTGTCTGCTCAAAACAAAATGAAGATTTCCTGGGTTTGTAGCAAGCAGGTTTAAGGCCTGTCCATCCTAGAATGTCTTGTGCATGTCTACACATTTTCCTGGATAAATCTGAGCCAGTGCCATGGTTTTTTAATGCAGTTTCCAGAAGATTGTGTGGATTTAGGGGAATCAAAACCCTCTGCATGCACCTTCCACAGAAGTTCTGAGCCAGAATTATGATTTCTTCTTGCTCCTTTATGCCACTTTGATAACAGAAAACAGCCACATGGCCAAAATTTTCCTTCACCAAAGAGATTGGGAGGTTGGTGAGTTAACTCTTTTCCACTCTGGTGGAAAAATCCCCCAATTCAGCTGCCCACAATTAGCAGGAATGGAATCATCATTAAGGATATATTTAAATATATCCTTAACAGAAATGTGGGTTGCCAGTACCCTTGTACTGGCAACAGTTCATTGAAATTTATATTATTGAAATTTATATTATAAATTATATAAGAAATTATAATTAAAAATATATAAAAATTTTAAAAAATTATATAAGAAATACCAATTTATTCCTTTCACTTCCTAAGCTGAAAGGCTATGGTAGGACTGAATAATTTGCTTAATATTGTGGACTTGTCTGATTTAACAACGTGAGTGGTTTACAGCCATCAATAAACCGCCTCTCTCGAGTGCCTTTTCTATTCAGGATAAAGAGTTTGTTCCCACAACCGCTGGGAATGGTTTTATTTACACCTGGGAATCCCACAAGAGGGAAGGAGATTCTCTGTGAGCCTTCTTAAGATCATAATTGCTGATGGGATTTGTCTTGCCTGACTGCCAGGCTGATGTCTCATGTAAGGCAATTACCAGAGTTTCTTCCATGAGACAGAAACTGGCACTTCCAGGGGGATTTCCTCCCATCTTTAAGTAATAAAAAAACCCCAAACCCATGAAATGAATCACACTGAAAAGGTGGGGTTTTTTTACATTTCTAATGAGCACAGAAGGAATCCAGATGATTTTGCACACAGCTGGGTAGGATATTATAGGATGTATGGATAGGACAGCTCATTTTTTGAGACACCTTTATGCTTTGTTGTGATTTTTGTATTTTTCATTTTGCACACAGGTGTATTTCTAAGCCTTGGAAGTGGAAGTGATACTGGAGCTTTTTTTTTTGGGCCAATATTTCACTGACCCAAGAGTTTTTGGTCCTCAAGGAACATCCCAGAGCTCGTGCAAGCCATGAACACTGGGATGTTCCTGGGAGCTGTGCCAGACACAGATTGGAAGGGCTCTGTTTGCATTCCAAGTAGATTTGGGCTTTCTCTGTCTCTTGTGTGGGTCGGGGGTAGAAGACACACTGAGTTTTTGGACAATGTTTATTGTAACACCTCCTTGGCTCAGCTGCTGCTTGAAATCCTGTTTTCAAATGTTGACAGGCATTTGTGGCCATATCTTTAGTTTAACAGGAATAACGAATTTTCCAGGTTAACAGGAGACACTGGGCCCAGTTTTTTTCTAGAAAACAAACTGTATTGGAGAAACCTCTTTTATTTCTCACAAGAGAAATTGCAGAAGTTTTAGTCTGGGGCTTTTGGAAGGGCAGAACATTCCTAGCTTAATTTTGGAGTTTTCTTTTTCTCAAGAATTGTTTGAATTTGTTGGCTTAGTTTTGGGATTTTCTTTTTTTCATCTAAAGAATGAAAGGAATAAAAACCAAACTCTCCTCTGGGAAAACAGGAAAAATTTGAAATGGGGCCAGTGAAAGATAACAGCCATAGAAGACTGCAGTACAATTAAATTGTGTTAATTTGCAGATGATTATGCATATTTCTTTAAATAGTTCTGCAAAATTCTCCCTCTACCCCAAATCAGTCTCTTCTCTTTCTTGGAACTTGTAAGGGAAAAAAAATAGCAAGAAAACCATTGTTACTCTAAACTTCCTTAAGCTGTTCAAATCCACATCTGCTGTCTAGGGAATCACCTCATTTCCTCCTAAAATCCTTTGCATTACATCCAAGCCTTCTGGTCCAGAGTGAGGGTTTATTTCAGGAGTTATTTCAGTGCTCTCTGGCTGAGATCCTGGTAATTTATACGATGTTAACAGAAAGTCACACTTGAGTGAGATGGGAGCTCAATAATAATTTAACCCCTGCACCTTTCCCCTCTCTAAGCACAGGAGTGAGTGTGGCAGGGGCTGGAGGGACAGAATCACTGTCAGGGTTTGGCCCAACACAGCCAAGAATCTGGGTGGCCTTTGAGCAAATCACATCTTTCCCCTCCCAACCTTCCAGTCCCACTTCTCCCATTCAGTTCTTGAACTCTGCTGCACTGGGAAAGGCTTTTAAGCACCAGGGAGAAATCCCACGTGTTTCACAGACAGCTTCCCTCATCCAAGCACGTCCTTCTGACTGTACTTTTGCCAAAAACCCAGACATGACTGCAGCCTATTTATTCATGTTTCATGGTTTGGATTTGGACATCTGAGCTGAGAGTGAGGGGCTCACAAGAAATCTGCTTAATGACCTTTGATTGTCTGATCAATGATCCTTCTATAGCAGGATGTAGAGGGGAGCTTTTCCCCTGGGATTTGTCTGTTCTGCTCATGTTCAAGTTGGGTCAAAATATTTCAGGAGATGGGGAAAAGATTGCTGAACATGAGGGGAAAATTACTTTTGATTGCCTTTCTTCTTCTCCCTTTGTTGTACATTGCTTGCTGGATGAGGCTTTTTGGCCTTGCAATGAACCCTGGATTAGGTTTTAATGCAACGTGGGACCAGCTTGGAAATCAGCAATGTGAGCAGAATTTCACTGCAGCCTCTCTCCCACGGCTGGACCTGGAGAGCTGCTGCCATCCCCAGCAATCTGTTCCATTCCAGAGCACAGAGAAACTCCCAGCTGTAGGCACTGCCTCCCCTGGGCTCTGGGAACTCCAGGATTTCTCAAAGGCAGCTTGTGGATGTGCACAAGGGCACAAAAGCAAGCTGTGAAAAGCCCGGAAATCCAAATATTCAGCAGTTGGCAGAGCAGCCAAAGAGAAAGGCTTTTCTGAAAGGGGACTCAGAGAGATATGTTACAAAATACAGAATTATAGATTGGTTTGGGTTGGAAGGGACCTTAAAGCTCATCCAGTGTCACCCCCTGCCATGGGCAGGGACACCTTCCACTGTCCCAGGCTGCTGAAACCAGACAAAAATCCTTCCTAATTGGCTTCCCAGCAATGCCAGCCCCAGCAGACCTCGGCTGCAGCAGCCACAGTGACCCCAAATGCCCCGTAATTCCCAAACTGTTTCTGCATCTGAGAAGTTTCAGGTCTGGTTTTCCATCATTAAACCTTTCCTGTGGAAGGAATTTCTGTACAGAGCAGAGAAGTGGGTTTGCTGCACAAAAGCTGTGATTTGTTTTAACTAACAGTGCAAATAAAAGCTCTGCTCTGTTTTGATCAATGAAATTGTTGTCACCTGTGAGAGTGTCATAGAATCATGGAATGTTTGGGTTGGAAGGAACCTTGAAGATCATCTCATTCCAAGCCTGGAATGTGCAGGGACACCTCTCACTGTCCCAGGCTGCTCCAAGCCCCAATGTCCAACCTGGCCTTGGGCACTCACAGGGATCCAGGGGCAGCCACAGCAAATCTGGGAATTCTAGTCCAGGGCCTCCCCACCCTCCCAGGGAAGGATTTCCTCCTAATATCCAATCTAATCCTACTCTCTGCCGGTTTGAAGCCATTCCCCTTGTCCACACGTAGAAGAAGAGAGGTAGATCCATCCCAGCCAATATTGGAGACTTTTTCTGCAGCTTTTGCTGCCTCGTAGGTTTCCAGAATTAACAAGTGACTTTGGGTTTATTTGACAAAATCTTTGTTGGAAGAGGCCACAGGGGTGGACACAGCCAGTCCCAGGTGTCTCCAAACCAGACCCACCACTGGCCAAAGCTCAGCCCATCAGCCAAGCTGGAGAAACCTCTGTGAAAACTTATTTAGGAAAAGGTTAAAAGCCAGGTGTGAGAGAGGAGTTAAAAAGGTGTGAGGAGGAATCCAGCAGCAGCAGGACAGAGCAGGAGGAGGGGCAGAGCAGCTGCAGGGGTGGGTGGCTGGCAGCCAGGTGAGGTCACCAACCACAGCAGGTGATTGTCCTGGTGGGAATTGCACTTCCAAGGCTCTTGTGTAACTGCTGGCTTCGAACTCGTCCTCTCTCCCATTTGTTCTGATTTCCTCTTTCATCCCCAGGAATTGTACGAGGTCTGTCAGATTCCTCTTGCCAAACTCATCTCTGCCAAAAATGAGGAAACTTAATCACCTGCAGCTCCCCTTCTCAGTCTGGATCCCGTTACATCCCTCTCCAGTGGTGCATGCAAAGATGGGTTTTTTCTGCATTAATCTGGGAATCAAACCTGACTTTTAACAGAGCAAATCCTTTGTGCTCATAACAAAATCATGTGTGGGAGACAAAAGGATTTCCTTCTGTAAAGTGCTCTGGAGTTGTTTGGGTTTTATTTTTCATTCCATACTGAACTGCTGTCAATCTTTTTTTTTTTTTTTTTTTGGAAATAAAATAATGTAGAAATAATCCCACCATTTTAGGATTCAACCTCAAGGATATTGATAATTAATTTTGTAATATTTGGTTACTTTTTGCTATGGGGAGATTTCAAGGCAGGAGGCTGAGCTGGGAAAAGTCTTTGCAGGGCAGTGAGAAGGTGATGGTGAATCCCCTTTTGTTCCCACATGGATGGACAGCTCTGTTCAGCATTGCTCCCTGTTCAGCTCAGGGCCACCTTCCAGAGCATCTCTGATTTTAGACCAAATGTGAAAGTGGAGGGAAACATCAGCTTTGCCTGCAGCATCCATCGACCTGTCCCGAGTAATATTAAACCTGTGGCAGAGGAGTTTCTAAAATAAGCGATGAGAAAAGCAGACAGAAGAGAGAGATTTTGGGAGCAGAGGAACAACTGAAGGAGAGGATGATGTGAGAGGTGAAGGATTGCAATGATCTGCCTGACCCAACTTTCTTCACACATTCCTTGGTGAAAGCTGGTGCTGCTTCCTTCTTGTTCATCCTGCTCCGTCCTCCATCCCTCTGTAGTAAAGCATCTCCTACACTCCCAGCAGGTGTTTCCAAACAGGAAAAGAGTTTCAGTTTACCTTTAGACACGTTAGGAAGCTTACCTAGAAGATTCTGTGAGTTTCTCATTGTAATTGACCCAGAGCCAGCACAAGAAGTGTGGATTGGACTCCGAGAATGTAACTCAAAGTCTGTTGTTCATCTCATTGGGCCAAGGGCCAAAAAGCCCACCTAGGCTGTTAAATACTAAAGAGAGAGAACAAAGAAACTTTGTCTCTGTGCGGTGCTCAGCTTTGGGGTTTTTTTGTATTATTTTCCTTCTTTATTAAAAACCTTTTTGATTTTTCAAAGCACACTCGATTGTGCCATCTTGCTAATTAATATTAGCCACATTTCTGCCAGGCTGGCCCTCAAAAGTGTGGGTCAAACCCATGTACCTGCTCCCTTATTCCCATAGCAAACTGCCAGGAAAAAGCCATGTACTCTCAGTTCTTCTGAAATTCCTGACTGCAGGTGATTCTCGAGGGCAGGACAAGGCCAGAGTGCTCTGGGAGGATATCCCTGCTCTCTGTTACACATTTGATTAAAGCAGTTCAGCATCTTGGCAGCAGAGCAGCAATCCAAGAGTGCAAGGGAAGCAGTTGATCATAAAGGCACAGCCCTGCCTTGTGTCAGGACTTGGCAAAGACCCTTTTCCTGCAGATTGAGACAGGCCTGCATCAAAACTGCTTGTGATCATCTCTTCATTGGCATTGTCCCTTCTCTGCCACATGGGCCAGACCACCTTGGGGTCACCACAGACCCCTCAGTCCATCTGCTGGGGTGTTGTCAGGGCAGGCTGGGGAGGTGACACAATGGGATGAGACACCTGAAGATGTATCAAGTCTCTGAGGGTGTCCTGCTCTTCTCAGAATGGCTTAAAATAATTGCAGGACGGCTCTTCCAGGTGTGTTTTGTAAAAATAAAAGGTTTCATCAATGAAAAATAATAAACAATGAAGAAATAAAAGAAAAAGCCGAGCACAGAGAAGCCTCTGACACCTTGCAAAGACACCCTAAAAAGCCCTTGAGTTCCTTTATGCTCTTTCTTAAACACTGAATGTTTTAGGAGGGACAATTTGGCTTGCTTCCAATAGAATCCAGCTACATTCTGAGGAACAGCTAAAGAGACCTCTCAGTGTTTTTATCTTGGCATTGAAGCAATTATTGTCAGGACAGCAAAGAAGTTTCTGGGTCCTTTACATTATAAGAAATTCAAAGGGTGAGTTTTAAACCTTTCCCTCCATGGAAACACCTGCTGGGGTGTGGGGTGCATCCTACAGGGAGGGTTGCCAAACCACCCTTCTCACCTCTCTTGCTCCTAGGAACAGTCCACTGATTTTTGAGTGGTGAAATTCATAATCCATGGCAGAATTTCAATGAGTGACAGGTGACATCACTACAAAACTTGATCCCTGTGACAGGAATCAGGAATAGAGCTGGGAAGGGTCAAGCACAAAGGATAAAGAAATAAAATTAGTGATGCAAAACTTGTGAAAATGAAAGTGTTTGTGCAGTGCTAACCCATAATAACCACCCTGAATCATCTTTGGGCTCTGAAGGTGGCTGGAGCTCAGTGGGATCCTTGTGGAAGAACAATACAGTGCCAGGACAGCTGAGTTGGTGGGAAATGCCACAGGGTGGGTGTGTGTCCTAGTCCAGGCTCTGCTGTTTTCCTGCTCTGTGTTCCTGGAGAAGTTATATCCCTTCTGTACTTTCTTCATGTATAAAACACTGAGGATTGAATTTACATCCTTTCTAAAGCTGAGTGAGATTTGGTGAATATCAAAGGACAGATATTGATATTGATATATTGACAGACAACTCTTGAGAACCCCAGTGTTGTCTTTAGTTCAGTGTGGGATTTGTGGGTGGGCAGGAATTTGAGTGAGAAAATTTTAATCTCTCTTTGATTTTTCTTCTTCTTTCTTTTTCTTCTTTTCAATATGACTGTTCAGCTCAGAATCTGAATCCACATCTTGAAATTAAACAGTTTTCTAGAGAAAATCCTCAGAAATGGCCCCAGAAATGGGAGATGTAGAGTGCTGGCATATTGTGAAATCAAGCATGATACTGAGAAAGAGCAGGAAGCATACCATGGACTTTGCTGAATCCAAAAGTGCCCTCATAGTGTTTTATAACTTTGGCAATTGTGCCACGAGGGAATGAAATGAAAATGTTACCAAGGCTTTCCCTCACAAAGGTTTATTGGTTCACTGAGAGGTGATCAAAAGGAAAAGGAAGAAAAAGGTAAAAAACAAAACTTCCTGCACTAAAAAGAGAAGCCAAGGCAGGAGAGTTGTAGAATCAGAGAATCATAGAATGGATTGAGTTGGAAAGAATCTAAAAAATCATCTACTCCCATCCCCTGCCATGGAAGGGACACCTCCCACTGTCCCAGGCTGCTCCAAGCCCCAATGTCCAACCTGGCCTTGGGCACTGCCAGGGATCCAGGGGCAGCCACAGCAAATCTGGGAATTCTATTCCAGGGCCTCCCCACCCTCCCAGGGAAGGATTTTTTTCCCAACATCCCACCTAAACTTGTCATTTCTCAGTGTGAAGCCATTCCCTGTGTCCTGTCCCTTTGGCCCTTGGGAATTGTCTCTCTCCAGGTTTCCTGGGGCTCCTTCAGGCCCTGCAAGGCCACCCTGAGCTCAGCCCAAAGCTTCTCCTGTCCAGGCTGAACAATCCCAGCTGTGCCAGCCTTTCCTCCCAGCAGAGCTGCTCCATCCCTCTGCTCATCCTGGAGCCTCCTCTGGGCTCTCTCCTTGAGCTCCATGTCCTCCCTGTGCTGGGATTATGAAGTGCTTTGACTTCTTATTTTTGATCACAACTTTTGTTCTCTGACTCCAGAAGCCCCTCCTCAGGTTTGCAGCCCGTTTGGGCTGCACAGGCCCCACAAATCTCCCCTCAGTGGGGTCATACAGACTCTGCCTTGTGTTCCAGGGTCAGTGCCATGGGTTAGAAGCTCCAGGCTCCCCATGTTCTGTTTTGCCAGCCCTGATTTATCTGTTTCTTGCTCCACCTGCAGAGCTTTCCTGCTGGCACTGACATCAGCAGGTGCTGGCAAGGGTCTAGAAGAACCCAAAGAGGTTCAAAGGCTCTGAGCACGCAGATTTTTGTGAGCAGCACAATACTGGTTTCACAGCAGTTCTTTATCTTTGGGTCAAAGTGATGAATTACTTTTGGGGATAATATGAGATTTTTAAAGCCTTTTTCCTCTGTGCACCAGTTTCAGACAGATGGTGACATTTCCCTTCATTATACTCCTAATTTTCCTAAGGAATTGACTAACCAAGTAAAAAAGTCAAACCAATTACAGTGGGCTTGGGGCACAGGTTTTTGTGGTTTTTTTCCTCACTACAGAGTACCTGAAATCTCCTGACTTTTTGTTTATTTAGGAGAAATTTGCATATGAAGGCAAGAGTGCTTGTGCTTTTAACAGTATCAAAGCAGTATTACCATCACAATAGATTAGAGAACCACAGGATCATTTGGGTTGGAAAAGACCTTTAAGAACATCGAGTCCAAGCCTTAAATTAACACCGCCAAGCCCAGCACTAAACCCTGTCCTCTAAAGTCACATCTTCACCTCTTTTAAACATCTCCAGAGTTGGTGACTCGTCCAGCACCCAGAGCAGCCTGTTCCAATGCTTGACAACCCTTTCTGTGAAGGAATTTTTCCTAATATTCATATTTTTAATGATCCCCAGCACTGACACTTCCATAACCATCATCTCTGGGAGAGTCAAGGGGTTCTGATGTTAAATTAAAATAGATTTACACACACAAATCCCACTCTCTCTTATGGCTCTGGGTGCAGGCCCTGAATTACTCACCCTAATTCCCTCCCCAGACACTTCCCAAGTGTGAAGGATTTGTGAACTTCATTGGAGGCAGATGCAGCAGAAGGAAAAACCAGGCACCGTCCCAACAGCTGGTGAAAGGAAAGGCAGATTTGTGCCTCGGGAATTCATCTGCTTCTGCAGTGCTTCTCTGGAGGATGTGCAGCTGCTTGTAATTGGGAAAATGTGTCAGAAATTAGATTAGGTTGGTTTCCAGTGGAAGACACCACTAAGGTGGATGTGGTGATAACAAGCTGATATGTCATCCCCATGGAGATCCACGTTATTTTTACAGGATTTGAGTAATTTGGACTCAGACAGACCAATTTCCCCCAATAAAATGAATGCCAGGGATAACACAGATGCCATAATGCTGTTAATCAAACAAGGGCTTAAGCTGTAACTTTCCTTATGAGTGAGAAGGGCAATAGAGACACAAAAAAAAAAAAAAAAAAAAAAAAAAAAAAAAATCACTGTGGTGATGGCTATAAATGCTTGAACCAATATACTGGACACTGACATTTGATGTTGTGGCATTTCCATTGATTTAAAGACTTGGATGATCCTTGTGGGCTCCTCCCAACTCAGAATATTCTGTGATTGTGTCCTGTGCAAAAAAAAAAAAAACCCTGCTACCTCCACCCTCCTTGTGCAAATGGTGATGAGAGGGACAAAAAAAAATCCTGTGGGAAGGGGACAAATTCTCTCCAAACCTCAGTTTGTGAGAATATCCCCCTGAAATTTCCCCAGCCACGAGGCACCCACATTTTCACAAAGCTCACCCTGCAACAAGTCCCTTTCCTGCTGGAATCTCCACATGGAGGCCACAACACAGATGGAAAAAAATGTTGCTGTTCCTTCCCACAGGCTCACAGCCCTGGCAGGGAGGGAGGAAGACTATTCTGCCACCTCAGTGCTAAAACCTTTCAGCGCTTCTGCTGCCTCCAGCAGGGATCCAATGGATTAAGCACGAAGAGAAAAATGCACCTGTTGAGTTTGTAACCTCGAGGGGCTCTCTGAGGATGAAATCCTGGCAAATCCACACTCTGTGCCAGCGTGTCGTTGACACAGTTCCTCAAAGAACATTTATTATTTTAAAAATTCTTTCTTCTGTAGGGAAAAATGATGGGAAAAGGCCCTGGGGGTGCTGGTGCCAGGGGCTGGACACAGCCCAGGGGTGCCCAGGTGGGCAAGAGGCCCCTGGGCTGGATGAGGAATTGTGTCCAGCAGGAGCAAGGCAGGGATTGTCCCTCAATGTCTCAATTGTCTCTCCCTGTGAGAGAACAAACTCTGTCCCTGGGACATCATTTACAGCCAAAACAGCCTTTAGTGAGGGGTGTTGGAGAGGAAGATGCTCATTGATGTTTGTTGCTTCGCTGTGTTATCCTGGAGCAGAAACTGATGTGAAACGATGAAAAATTTGCCATTTTTTAAGTTGCTGAGCTCTGACCCCGCTGTTCCATGAGCCGAGCGGCTCCGGGAGGGGTTGGGGAACCACCAGCGGGATGTTTGTGGGGTGGAGATGCCATCTAGTGGGAACTGCAGCTGGGGAGAGCGGGAGAGAGAGGAGGGTCCTGGGAAAAAAAACAAAACAAAACCAAGAACCCAAAAATCCAAACAACAACAACAACAACAACAACAACAACAACAACAACAACAAACCACCCACCAAAACCCACAAAACCCCACAAAAAAAAAAAAACCACAAACACAAAAAAGCCCACAGAAAACAAACACCACCCCAAACAACAACAAAAAACCTACCAAAAAAACCCCAAAAAACAGAACAGAACAAAACAAAATGAGAAACAAAACAAAACCCCAACCCCCCCAAACCCACAAAACCCTACAAAAAACCCACAAAAAACAAACACTCTCCCCAAAACAACAACAAAAAACCCAAAAACCAACAAAAAAAAAACTAAAATGAGAAACAAAACAAAACCTAAAAAACACCCCCCAAAAAACCCACAAAAAACAAACACCCCCCCAAACAACAACAAAAAACCCCACCAAAAAAAACTCAAAACCAAAACAAAACGAGAAACAAAACCCAACCCCCCCAAAAACCCACAAAAAATCCACAAAAAACAAACACCCCCCAAACAACAGCAACAACAAAAAAAGCCACCAAAAAAACCCAAAACCCCACAAAAATAAAAAAATACCCCAAACAAAAAAACCCCCAAAACTAAACAAAACCCCCAAACAAACAAAACCCTCCAAACAAACAAACAAAAGCAACCCCCCAAACCAACAACCACAACAGAAAAAACCCTCAAAAAACAACAAAACCCAAAAAACCCAACCAAACAAAAAAACCCAAAAAACCAAACAAAACCCCAAACAAACAAACAAAAATCAAACAACCAAAAAACAACACTAAACCCTCCAACCCCCCCCCAAAAAACAATAACAAAAAGCCCCACCAACCCCCCCCAAAACCCAAAAAACCCCAACCAAACCATAAAACCAACCAACCAAAAACCCCAACAAACAAACAAACAAAAACCCAAACCAAACCAACAAACCCCAAACCAACCACCCAAACAAAACACACTCAAAAAAACCCACAACAACAACAAAAAAAGAGATTTGTGTCTTCCTTGATTCTTGAACTGGAGACCAGAGTGCTTAAAACTGGGGAAACCAAGTGAGTTTGAAACCAAGAGTGCTTGAAACCAAAAAATGGTTTTCAAAATGGTTAATAATTTAGTTGATTTAATTTTTTTAAGGTTGCTTTTGAAGTAGCTTCAGCTAGAAGGAGAGTTGTGAACTTTTTTTAAAAAAAATTTAGGTCTTAAAGTTACTATTATATTTAAGTTTGTATTGGTTGATCTTTTTTATGTTGGTGTTTTTTATTTTTTTTTTATGCTAGGTGTTAGCAAAGTAAGTTTTTTAATGTTATATGGATTATTTTTGATGCTTGATGGAATTGTTGGCTAAATTTTCTTCTTATAAATGAGAAAGGTCACTTGGGGTGATATGTTTGGGAGTTGTATGTAAGACTGAGGTGAAATTGTATTAAGATGTTGTATTTTTGTATAAGGTGTGATTTGGAGTGATATTTGTGATTTTTTTTAATTTCGTTTTGATTTGAGAGGGGAATCCTGAGTGGAAAGTCTTGCACAGATTCAGCAGCAGACAGGGAGACACAGCATCAAGGGATACTGGAACATCCTGAGCTGGAATAAACCCACAGGATTGCTGAGCTCAGCTCCTGGTCCTGCACAGGACCCAAATTCCCACTCTGGGCATCCCTGGCAGGGCTGTCCAAAGGCTCCTGGAGCTCTGGGGCTGTGCCCATTCCCTGGGGAGCCTGGGCAGTGCCTGAACCCTCTGGGGGAAGAGCCTTGCCCTAAAATCCAACCTCAATCCTCCTGGAACAGCTCCAGCCTCTCCCTGGGTGCTGTCCCTGTGCCAGGAGCAGAGATGGGAGCTGTCTGCCCCTCTGAGGAGCTGCAGCCCACTCTGACCTCAGTGTCCTCTGCTCCAGCTGTGTAGGATCATTGGTGGACAGCAGGGAGAAGGAACTCTGCAGACCTGAGATATTGTAGAAACACAGGGTTTTATTGCAAAGGTCGTGGGTAAAAAGGGCTTTGCCTTCAGCCACCAGCCTGGGCTGAAGGGAAGCCCCAAAGAGAGAGGGAGAGAGAGAACAAGAGAGTAAGAGAGGTAAGAGAGTAAGAGAGCCAGAGAGAGGTGGGACCAAGAGAGCCAGAGAGAGAGAGCGAGGTCCTTGTTACAATCCATTATATCTCCTTTTGTGCTGAATATTCTAATTTACAGTGACAAACCAATATAAGACACAAAATCCTATAGAATTTACATACAGCCTATAAGAACTACTACATAACCATACTGTGTTGCATTTTAAACTTTAAAAACTGCTCTTTAGACTTTTCTTTTTTGCTACATTGACCTTTGGATCCCTTAGCCAGCAGAAGGGTATTGTTCAATCAAAAGGGATTCTCCTTCAGCTGCCCAGGCTGTTGTCTTCAGGTTATATAGTAACTAAGACTCAGTATCCTATAACTCAAAGCAAGCTTTCATTTTTATTTTGATCGTAGGTTTCATATTTTCAGAATCTTTTGCTAAGCAATCATATTTATAAGGTTTCCCTGGTTAATCTTCCCCAACACAGCTGGACAGTCCAAGTGCCCTCAGCTGCTCCTCCTGTGGCTTCCCCTCCAGACCCTTCAACGATTTGTTCTGTCCCTCCCTCTCCTGCTTTGTCCCCTGGGCTGGTGACAAGTGACAGGTTCCTCAGGTGTGTCCACCTCAGCCATCCCATTTTCTCAGACGAGGTGATGGGCAGTGAATGTGCATTTCCTGCACTGGACTGAAGGGTGGAGATCCCTGAGCTGGCTGGGAAGAATCCACCTTGTGAACCTGAAGTGGAGGAGTAAGAGAGGCTGATTTCAGCCTTACTCCAGTATCTCACTATGGCACTTTTCATCTTTTATTTTTGGTAAAGATGGGCAGGGACACCTCCCACCACCCCAGGCTGCTCCAAGCCCCAATGTCCAAACTGGCCTTGGGCACTGCCAGGGATCCAGGGGCAGCCACAGCAAATCTGGGAATTCTATTCCAGCCCCTCCCCACCCTCCCAGGGGATAACTTATTCTGTCTAACCTAAATTTCCCCTCTTTCAGTTTGAGCCCATTCCCTGTGTCCTGTCACTCCAGTTCCTGATGAATTGTCCCTCTCCTGATCCCCTGTGGCCCTTTCAGGTGCTGTCAGATCTCTTCTCCAGGCTGAACATCCCCAGCTTTCTCACCTATTTATAAGACAGGTGCTGAACATGCAGCTCCTTGTGCTGCACTGCTCAGGGTGGGGATTTACCAGAGGGCCCCAAGGGACAGCAGGGATGTGGGAGGGATGAGGGACAGCAGGATGTCCCCAGAGCTGGGACAAAGCACCATGGATTCATCTGTTCTCTCACCATTCCTCTCTCCAGATCAGTCTCTGCTCCATTTTTAATTTAGAGCAGCAGAGACTTTGCTCTGAATTCTTACCCTGACAGTTCCTGGAGACCCAAGCTGAGAGAGCCTTGTGGACTGAACCCTTTTCATGAGATCCCTGAACATTAAACAGGACCAACATTCCCAATATCAAAAGACTTCATTCAGCAAAGGTCACTGCACCAGCATTCACTGAGAGTTTTGAAGATCCAGAGCATTTTCCACACATTTAGCCTTTATCTCAATCCACATTTGTGAATGAAGGGATTCGAAATGTCCTTAAAAACCTCTTGATGCTCAGAGAACAAAATGTGAGTCCCCAGCTCCTGAGATCACTTTGCAGATGCATAATTTAAAAATGAAAAATTTTGCTCACACGTTCAGCCAGTTCCCTTTTTTTTTTTCTTCCTTGCTTCCTTTTCCTTGTTGCTGCTCTTCTCTTCATCTATAAATAGCTACTGGAGCGCCTGGTCCCAAAGCAGTGCTGGAGCAGCTCTTCTTATTATCAGCAAAGCCTCATCATTTTGTCTGCCAAGAGCTTAAATGTGCTGACTTGAGCTGCAGAGAGACCTGGATGTGGGGGAAATGGCCTGGCTCTGCCTTTTTACCCAGGAGAGATCCCCAGGCACCTTGTACTGAGACTGTGGGTCCCTTTCTGGATTCTTCTGAGATTATTCCAGTGGAAATTTCCCAGTTCAGGACTCTGCCTCCCTGACGAGGTACACCTCAATCCCAAAGCCAGAGTTAGAGATCCCACTGGTGGGAATCAGAAATTAAACAATTTTTGTGTCTTCATGGGGGTGAAGTTCCTTGTGGAAGTTGGCCACGGTATTCTCAAGTGGATTGAGCCCCTAATTATCTGCAGCTGGATGTATTTTGATGATGCAGCAGCTGCTCCACTCCTTGGAGTGCAGAACTCATCCACTGGTGTGGATTCATCCCCTTGGCTCCCCAGAGCTGGCACAGGAGAAATGCTGGACTGTTCCTACCAGAGATTAAAGGATATTAAAGGCTTTAAGTGCTGTTCTGCTTGGAGAGTTCCCTGCAAGAGAGGTGAAAACAATCCCCATCTCTTCCCATCAGCAACCAAGTCTCTGTCAACAGCAGCTGAAAAGAAAACGCTTGGGAAATACTCAAAGTGTGGGAAAGGAGGGATTTCTGCTATCTGTGTCTGCAGCAGGTTGTTTGCCAAGAGCAGACAGACCTGGATGTTGCTTTTCCAGTTCTCAGTGAAGAGTTTTGTTTTGTTCAGTGCCTGCTGCAGTTCACCCTGCAGGAGCTCTCCTTCTGTGGGAGAGGTGTTATTTATCCTTCCCTCTTTGTCTGGACAGCAGGGACTGGCTTCCCTCAGCCTCCTTTATTTGCAAATAATACAGCTCTGCCTCCCTCCTCCTGTGGTTGTTTCTTCTGGGCTTTTTTCCTCCTTCCCTGCTGGAGGCAGATCAATGCTTGGCCTGGTCAGAAACTCACCAAGATGTTTTTCAGGTCATTTATTTAAGAATTGGTCATTAGCATTTTGTGAAAGGAGAAAAAATAACCAGGTAAAATGTCTTTTAATTTTTTTTTCTCTGAAAACTTTTTGGCATAAATATAAGAGAGTAATTTTCATTATTGTTGATATTGCTCCAAAAATACAGCAGCAGTCAAGCCTGAGCTGATGCTGATGAGAATGAAAACAAAAAAAATACCTCAGTTTGCAAAATGGGTCAGGGACCATGTTGGATCCATAGGAAAAGATCCCAGGAGCAAAGGGGCAATAATAAAACAAGTCACCAGTGAGTTATTTATCAGCACAGGTGGGTTTGAAAGAGAAGCTGCACATGGATGCTGAAATCTTGATGGATCTGGGAGTTTTCAGCCACAGCTGCTTTGCTCTTGTGGCACTGCACTCCCTGGTGATGCCAGCAGGGATTTGCACCCCTCACCAGCTGCTGCCCCATCCACTTCCCCACCCACTGCTGATTATCCAGGGTTTATTTGCCAGTCACTGAGCTCATAGAAACCCCCAATAAACCAAATTCTTCTTCTCAGTCTCGCAACTTGTGCCCACAACTTTCTCCTGGAGGTGAGCAGTGCTGTGCCAGCACTCTGGGAGATTGTCTTCCTTATGGATTTGGCTTTGGTAGAGGGAAGATTTCCTCTCTGCTGAGAGCTCTGCCCATGATTACCACAGCAATTCACGTCCTGCCAGCAAACAAACCAGCAGCTGCCTGGTGTTCCTCATGTTTTCCCCCTCAGCCTGTTCCATGGACACAGAAAAGCTGGGAAGAAAATATGGTAAATTTTATTTGTCAGTTGGAAACCGATTTATAATGAGTGGGGAATTGGTGGTGAGAGGAATGTGAGGCTTTTTTTTTTATTATTTATTGACAACAAGTGCAGGTTTTGCTTTGCCTGCTTCAGGTTTGTTATCAGGACTCTCAGAGTGCTGTCACCAAACCCCACTGGCTCCAAAACCGTGTGCTGGTTTCCCAAACTGAGAAATAAAATAATCTTGTAAACTGGACACTGTTGCCTGGTTATGGAAGTGTTGGTGACAGAGTCTGCTGGCTTTTGAATATCTTCCCCTACTGAGCCCTCACCATCCTTGCTGAGCTCAGTGCAGCTGCACGGGTGGAATTCCAGGTGGAAAGAAACACTGGGAGTCCCTCATTTGGGATTTATTTGGGGTACTCCAACTTTTCCTGCCTCGTTCAGGGGTCACTGCAGGGTCATATCCTGATCTCGGCCAAGCTGGAGTGAGAAATAAATGCTCTGAGCCTTGCAGATTTTCCTGATGGTGCTTTCGAGCCCTTTCCCAGCACTTCAGGGTGTTTTTGTGCAGAAAAGGTGGATATTGTGCCTATGTGATTTTTTTCCATCAATTTTTGAGGATGCAAGGAGGAAGTAATCTTATCCTCCAGCTACAAGTCAATGCAGGAGGGAGAGGCCATGGAACAACAGGTACTTCAGCCTCCAGATGATTTGACTAAAAAAGTGAGGGAAAAACTCCCCCACTTTTACTAAAATATTCCTCTTTCTGCTCTCCACGAGATTACACAGACATTCACACTCGCTGTGGAGAGATGATTCAGGAGGTGGCTTTCAGAATAAAAATAAAAGGAATAATTCCTTCACCTGACTTGCTCCAAGCTCTGCTGAGCCAACAGAACTAAAGCAGGAGGACACTGGGAGGTGCAGGTGCTGCTTTCTTTTCCCTGCTCTGGATAGACTGTGGGATTTATGGCTCTGTTTATCCCATTTAAAAAATGAAATAACAGTGTTTTAAGAGCCATTCCTGGCCAAAAAGCCCTCAGTAGCCTTAGCCCTGTAGCTGCTAAATAGGAATTTCTCTGGCTCTTACCAAGTGGTTGAGGGTTCTAATAAAACCTCACCTGTGTATGTGTTCTTTCCTCTTGTGTTTGAAGTTTTTCACCATAAAATATGCCAGAGTTTGGCTGTGATTGAAGTCTGCCCCTGCTATGGGGAGTAGCAAACTCCTGGTTTTTCATTCCAAATCCCAGTAAATCAGTGGAATTTCAAGCTGGGAACAATTCTCCTGGGAGCACAGCAGTGCTGGGTAGTTAATGACTCTGTCCTTGCTGGATAATGAGGAGGGACAGCCATTTAAAACACAATCGAGTTATTCCATAATGTCTGGCCAGGTTTGCAGATCTTGGCACAAAAATACACTGGAAAATGCTAAAGTGAGATGAGTTTCTCTTTTTTTTAATCAGTGCTGAAGAGTCAGGAGTGTCAGTGTGCTGCAGCATGTAAATTCCAGCCACAATCCCATCTTCCATGGGAAGGAAACATCTCTGGGAGGAAATTACACCCTAAAAACCAGGCAGAAAACAATCTCTTTGAACACAGTTTGTTACTCCTTCTATATATTTATCTCTCCTTGCAAACCTTTCTGTGACATTAAAACTTATGGGGTGTATTTTATTTAAATTACTGACCATGTCTCTCTCTCTACAGGCCACTTCTCTACCAGTAAAGTAAAAGGTGTCAGGGAACATTCAGTACAACTTTTGGAGCAGTCCTTAATATGGTTTCAGGCTCAGACAGATAGGACTCTCCAAAATCTCTTAGTTCCTGATAAATAATATATTTATTGAGAGCCTGGGAGATCTTTAGGATAAATATGACTGGTCCTTGCCTGATGACAAAAAATAGTCTTGGGCACTTGAAATTTATCAGCACAGACATGCCAAGTGTTTCACACACACACATTTCACCTTCTGGGAAACGGGCAGAATGAATGTTAACTTTAAATCCCATCTTTGCCCCCAGAAATTGGCAATTCTTGACCAAACTTGCTCTGGGTAGAGCTGCTCTCGCCATTTGGATCCATATGTGAAGATGAGAATTGGTTTGTTAATCAAAGTGGTTTGAATTTAATGTTGTGTCATCTTCCCTGGCTTGGGGATTTGTGTCACTCAGTTCATTTTGATGTAAAACAAAGTGAATTCTTTGATGGAAATGGTTCTCCATGAGGAACCCGAGTCAGGAGCTCCCTTCTCAATCCCCAAACCTCCCCTTGCCACTGTTTGAGAAATCAATTTGTGCATTTTTGTTTTTTTATAGAACAGCATCTGCTTAACTTTGATCTCTTTGGACAAATCCAGAGCTTCCTATGAAGGGAATCTTTCCTCCTCATATTTCACTTCTCCTCTCTGCCAGTGCTCTGGGCATTTTAAGCTAAGGGAAAGATTAAATTGGGTTGAGCCTTTACCTCAGCATAGCTGCTCCTTTATGTGGCTGCAGTGCCTGTGAGGACACGTTTAAATCCTCACAGGATCCAGCCCTCCTTGTGGGAACCTGGGCAAGACACCCGAATTCCTGTGCTCACTCAGCTGTCATCAAACTGATTCCCCATTGCAAGGATCCCAAAAAACATGGATCATGCTCGAGATACTTGCACAGCTTTTTAATGGAGACTGAAAATAATGGGGCATTCAGGGGATGGTCACACTTGTCTGCAAACCTGGAGCCTGTGGGTTTAACATTAATTGCTGGAGAATAATGAGTGAGCAGCAAACAAGGGCCAACCCCATTACTTAAGACAGAAATAATCTGTTGGCAGCACAAAGTGGATTTGGGAGCAGCACCATAAGTTTGTGGTCCAGATCATTAGATTAGAGATGGTTCTTTGCAGAGCAGTGCAGAGGGGTGGATTTGAAGGGGAAGTTTATAGAAGTTTGTGACTCATTTTTGAGTGAGGTGGATCTAGAGCAACACAAATCTTGACAGTGGATTGTTAATTGAGACTGCTTCACTTCAGGTAAAGATAATTTACAGTTATGTTTATAAAAGCAGAGGGATTAGCATTTATTTAAGAGTAACACTAAGCTTGTTTTTATGAATCTTCTGCCCCCATTCCCATTTCTGTCTCACAGGGAAGAAGGTGGGAGTTCACTCTCTGAGATCTCCAGACTTCCCTCTACGTGCAACAAATTTCCTGCTCTGCACCACCAACTTTTATCCTTTTCTCAATTTAATCTTTGCAAACCATTAAAATCTCTCAGTGGAATTTGCACAAGCTAGGCCACCCATTCCACCCAATTTTTGCTAAACACCAAAGAAGTTTGTAGACCAGGCTGGTTGAACTCCCACTGGAGTACACGCCTTAATTAGGTGAGTTAATTGCCCCTTGGGAGTTCCCTGTCCACGTTTCCTCTGCAAAAAACAAAGATCACTCATTTGTGCAGTTAATTAGATATTTTTAGGTAAGATAAATCCCACCCAGGTATGGCCTGTGAGGGGAAATTGCCAGCTCTCCTTCCTTGCACTTTGCTGGGATGGCTCAGGCTTCACCTTTCCAAAATACCCACGGAGCTGACTGATCTCCAGAGACACTGACACTGATCTGTAAATGAAGGCTGGAGGGTCAGCCCTTTCAAAAATGACTGAATTCTGCTTTGCTTTCTACATCCCTTGTGTGTGACCCCAAATCTGAGCCCTAAGAATAATGAGAATGAAAAAAGAGATGGTTCAGAAATGTTGGCCTTAACCTTCAGCCTGTTCTCTCCTTCTACAGATCTCAGACAGTTAAATTGGTGTTTTTCAGGGAGTTTGAAATCCTGAAAGTGTCTGTTACAGCCAGGAACTTTCATCTTCATTCTCCCATCTCTTTGGATCTGGCCTGGATGAGGAATTGTGTGTCCAGCGGGAGCAGGGCAGGGATTGTCCCTCTGTGCTCCAGGGCTGTGTCCAGTTGTGGCTCCTGCAGGAGAGCCCTGGAGGGGCTGGAGCGTGTCCAGGGCAGGGAAGGGGCTGGGGAAGGGGCTGGAGCCCCAGGAGGGGCTGAGGGAGCTGGGGAAGGGTCTGGAGCCGCAGGAGGGGCTGAGGGAGCTGGGGAAGGGTCTGGAGCCCCAGGAGGGGCTGAGGAAGCTGGGGAAGGGTCTGGAGCCCCAGGAGGGGCTGAGGGAGCTGGGGAAGGGGCTGAGCCTGGAGAAAAGGAGGCTCAGGGGGGACCTTGTGGCTCTGCACAAGTCCCTGCCAGGAGGGGACAGCCGGGGGGGTCGGGCTCTGCTCCCAGGGAACAGGGACAGGAGGAGAGGGAACGGCCTCAGGCTGGGCCAGGGGAGGCTCAGCTTGGCCAGCAGCAGGAATTTCCCCATGGAAAGGGGGCTCAAGCCATAGAACAGACTTAACAACCTCTCTCATTTACAGGTGCATCATGCAAAACCCATTTTTTGACTCCTAATACCATGAGATGCAATCAGGAGTTGCTCAGGGAAGGATTTAACATGGTTGGAGCTGTGCACATTGGGAAGAGCAGGCAGAATATCTGAATTTTTCCCCCTCCTGATTTCTCTCATCCTGGCCAAGGTCCTCATTACAAGGAATTAGCACAATGTGTGACAGGTCACTGCTCCTTGCAGGGAAAGTTTGTTCTGGCTCTTCAGAAGTTTATGGTCTCTGAGGGTTAAAATCCTTCACCTGCAAAAGAGGGATGGAAATGGAACAACTCAACACTTCCCATTTTCACCAATCTGTGGGAAAGCACAACTCTCAGTAAGGGATTTCAACATTTTTCATTCCTGGCCATAATCTGAATCAATGATGGAGCACAAATGATTATTTTTTTCAACTGACTGTAAGAATTATCATTCTAAGGAAGTCCCATTGAACAGTAAATTACTGTAATTGTTTTCTGGCAACGAAAGCTTGATTTCTTAACGTGTTTATTCTGGAATATCTGAGATATCTGACTTTCAGAAGAAATCTTGCCTCGTGGTAACTTGTCATACTGAT
Source organism: Zosterops lateralis (assembly GCF_965231275.1). Taxonomy (NCBI): domain Eukaryota; kingdom Metazoa; phylum Chordata; class Aves; order Passeriformes; family Zosteropidae; genus Zosterops; species Zosterops lateralis. The sequence continues at coordinate 3,467,372 of NC_139763.1, forward strand.
TTCTAAGAACAAATTGTTTAGTGTTTGCCTTTAAAATCAAACAATTATTACCCAGCAGCTCAGCCTCACTGATTAGCCCAGAATTGCCTGGCTAAAACAGCATTTAAAATAATAAATCATCCCAGTGTTTGTCTGGTTTCCAATGAATTACTTGCACTTCTTTTGACAACGGAGAGGATTAGCTGAAAACCTAAAGTAATGAGTATTCTGCATTGTCTCTGTGATTAAAGCTGAGATATTCTCCCTGAGCTTTGCTCTCCAGGCTGTGATTTCACAAGTCATATAAACATGTTGCTAATATTTAAATACGTAATAAAACATTAGTTTTGTGATGGAAGTCCTGACTAATTTTGGGCTCCATAATAGGGGAACTGTTGAAGAACTCTAGCTTTCTTCAAAAACCCCTAAGATATTATTTTAATTCAAATTTATGTGTGTAGAATAGGAGAAAAAATGGCTAAAAATGAGGATGTTCCTTCATTCACCCAGAGAAATCACAGATTGTTCATCATTCAGGGACAATTGTTGTGCAACAGCTGAAAGAAAGTTATTTGTAGGTCTTGATGAAACAGTGGCATGAAACCCATGCCAAAAAAAATAATTAAAAAAAAAATAAAAAAGAAGTGAAAAAAGTGAGAAAATATTGGAAAGGAAATTATCACTTCTGCTATTGGAAAGGAAATTATCCCTTCTATGTTTTGCAACAAGAAGAAAAAAAAAAGGGGGGGGGGAGAATTGTAAACAGGTTCTTCAGTGCATAAAAATAAGCGTATTTAATAAACTCTTAACTGAGTGAAAGTCACTTCCCTCTTGAAGGGGAATTTTTTTTTTTTTTGCCACACTCCATAACTATTCTTAGCAGGGGATGGACAGTTCACAGAGCAAGGGAGCGATCCCTTTTCCTGGTGTGCAGGGGAGTAAACAAAGGAAACGCATCCGAAGCTGTGACCCTGGACCTAAAACCTTGTCCCTGTCTCGGTATCAGCCCTCAGGAAGTTTGCTAAAGAGATTTGCACATAGCTCAGGGATAAAAAAGATTCACGGAACATCCAGAAGATGGCATAGATGCAGCAAGGCTGGGGTGGGGAAAGAAGGGATAAAAAAAAAAATAAAAAAAAAAGGAAAGACAAGAAAAAACTTTACAAATCTACACTGGGCTGCTGCAGGAAATATCAATGAATGAAAAAAAAAAAGGATGGAGTGATAAATTTGTGAGAAAAAGTGTGAGGAGCTGGACTTGCAGAGCTGTGGGAAGGGACAGAGAGGGGATGGAGCCTCTTGGAATGGCTGGAACCTACAAAAAATGAGGAGGTTTTGGAGAGGCTGCAGAGCAGAGGGGCAGAACCAAAATACCAAAATTTGGGATATCTGTAAGGAAAACATGGGGGGAGAGCCCTGTCAATAGCCCTGTCAAGAGGGGCTTGGAAAGGGAAAGCTGTTTCTTTGGATGTTATTGAGATGTTATGAATGTGGATTATGGTAATAGTAGTTTTATTAGGTGTTAATAATGGGTATTACTAAATTGATATTAATGTGTGTTGCTATTATCTGCCTTGGATCGGCGAGGAGGTGGAACAAGTGTGGTTTTAGTGTTTGTAGTCTCTGTTATTACAAAAATTATTAAAATATTATTTTAATAACTAAATAATATATATACCATAATTTAAATTATATAAATTATATTAAAACTAGTATATATTATAGTTATTAATAAAATAAATTGAATAATTAAAACACTATTTAAAAAATTATTGTAGCCAATAGCTCAAGGTCAACCACAGTGAAATCTTTTATTTGGGATGGTCCTTTGGGAAATCAGAAAACACTGGGCAAATTAAGCTTTCCCCATAACATATGGTGTCAGTAGGCAATTCCCAACCAGCTCTCCTCATACACAGTATCAATGACACTTAGACCCCAATCTCTGATTGACCTTAGACCCCAATCTTTGATTGACCTATGGCACTTCCTATGGTAAATAATTAAAAATACTCTTTGGTGGAAGAGGAGCCGGCCTAGTTTGAGGTGAAAAACCACAACTTCTGTGAAGAATTAAGGAAAAAAGAAGCAAGCAGGCAGTGTCTTCTCCTATTTTAGTAGTAAACCTATTGCTCTAAAATATGGTTTCCTGCTTGGTGGTTTCTGCATCATCTTAAAGAATGACAAGAGGTTTGTGTTCCATGAAGTTCCATTTTTGGGGTAGGATACCAAATTCCCTTTCCAAAAATCCAACTGTCCTGATCCACGAGTATGTAAACTTTCATTTTGTTACTGAATGTGTTCTAGATTGTGAGATTGTGAGGATAAAGAACTGGTCATAATTAGGGCTGTAAAACCTGCTTTGGTATTAAGGAGACAAAAATGCCTCGTTTGTTTCATGGAAAAGGAAATAAATTTCCATTTCTTTGTCCATCAGGTATGGAGTTGGCAGTGTTGGAGATGTTTAACCATGAGTTATGGAAAAAATCCTTCTCATTCTGAGATTACATTGAAATTCTTGCTTTGTCCAGAATTCTTGTGTATAAAAGAATCTTCTATTTATTATCTTGGAACTAGCAGAAAAAAGAGATGCCAATGAGTTTGTTTAAATATATAATTATGAAATAAAACTTCATGAATGGCCTGGTTCCAGAAAAGCCCTACAGTTTTTTCCATGTAAATCTAGCTGGCCTTATAAACATCTCAGGCTTATCTACAACATTCCCTGGCACGTTCTGGTTTAGAGCAAGGGCTGTGTGGTCACTTTGGTGTTCAGAGTTTGATTGGGAGGGGAGCAATTCTCCCTCATGGAACCATGGAATGGTTTGGGCTGGAAGGGACCTGAAAAATCATCCAGTTCCATAGACAGGGACACCTTCTGTTGGAACTCTGGGCACAGAGAATTGCAGACTTTCTGTGCTGACAGGCTCTGACCCCCCAGGCAAACACTGCATTGACCTGAGGCCGTGGAGGCTTCCAAAATTAAGTGACAGCCCTGGGATTGTGGGTGTGGAATTGGAATAAAAGTGTGTGATATCACAGGGTGGAAAACTTAGACTTTAAGGGTTTAGAATACAGTAATAGATATATAAAGCAAGAGGGAGGTTTAGGCAGAAGCTGAGTCCTTCTTTTTCACCTTCTTTTTCATGGGTCTGGGTTATATTTTGTAATTGGATAGAAAAGTCCCCATAGTGGGCCATGGGTAGTTGGTTATTAGGTTAAAAGTAAAAATAATTTAGGTGTAATTTCATAATTGGACAATTTATTCTTAAAAGGCTTTGTAGAAAGAGAGATGGGGCCATTTTTTTACTTTATTAGTTAGCACTCACAACTTGTGAGACTGTAACATAGATAAGAATTAATAAACAACTGAATCTGAACACAAAACACCATCTTGTGCATTTAATCCCGACTCTGGCAAGAAAAGAAGATAAAAAGCAACAACCTTCCACTGTCCCAGGCTGCTCCAATCCCCAATGTCCAACGTGGCCTTGGACACTTCCAGGGATCCAGGAGCAGCCACAGCTTCTCTGGGGAATTTGTTCCAGCTCCATTTGGCATGAGCAGGGAGCTGGGAGCTCCTGGTCCATCTCACTGTGGCACTGACCAGGGTCTCCAGCAGGTTCAGTTTTCCAGGCATTAATTCCCTGCTCAGTCCTGGCTCTTGGAGCTTCCAGGGTGAACTTGCAGAAGCTCAGCCAGCACCTTGTGAGGCAGATAATGATCCCACCTCTCCATCAGCCTTGTGAAATCAAAAAGAGCTGTGCCAAAAGATAATTGTTTCATAAGCATGTCCCTCCTTGCTGAGCTCAGTTAGTTAATCACAAATCAGACTGATTTATTAACATTAACAAAGCTCCTAATTTTGGCTTTCTGCCTTTCTGCTGTTCTGTCTGAAATGACACTTTGAGAAGTCTCTGGTCTTCTTTTGGCTCGCGTTTTAAATTTCCCGTTTCTTGTCAGATTTAACCAGCCCATACAAAAAAATTTAATGCTGATTTCTCCTCACACTGAGGCTCTGAATTTTAACCTGCCTGGAATTTAAACACCACCTCCTCCTCCTCAAGCCTGTAAGATTAGAACAGCAACTTGACACAGAATTTTAAAACAAAAACATCTTTCTTGATGTGTTTTAAACTTTGGCAAAACGTAAAAATTTTGTGTTTCCTCCTTCCAGAATGCTGCACATACTCCACAGTGACTGGAATGCCTCTCCTCCTTTGAAGTAATTTATTGTTATAAATCAATCTGCTGATTCTCCATTTCTAAATACAGGAGGAATCACCCAAATTCAGCCTTTTTCAATGGGAAGGGTTGGAACAGCAAAGCAACTACCCTGGGATGGTTTGGAGTAAGACTCACTGACTGCATTGTGAAGAGATTTCTAATTAATAAATAGGATATTTAATTAATTGACTTATTTAATAGGTCACATGCTTGGGATTTTTTTTTAAACTGCTGATTTTCACAGGAAAAAAAAAAGCCTCCTCTATTTAATTCTATGACTTTATATATATATATATATATATATATATATATATATACACACACACACATTTATATATATATGTATATATAAAATTCAAACCCTAGTACCAACTTTGATTTTTCCCCTTTTTTTTTTGTCATTACCTGGAAAATTCCTCTAAGACCACCAGGAATAACCAATCTATTCCTTTCTACTTGGGGTACTGCAACTTCAGGATGGACAGGACCAGTCAAAGAGTATTTTAAAATATAAGGGAGATAAAAACGAGAGAGAATTGGTGAGAACAAATTGTTTGTGTTATGGAAAAGAAGATTCAGTTTAGACAGATCAAGTTTTCAATTATATAAAAGATATGAGGAGGAAAATCTGATCAAAACAAGTCCCTGTGAGTGGGTTCAGTGCACAGAGAACCATTCAGGAGATGAACCCTGTCCCACCTCATGCACCATTGGATCTCTAACCTGACATTTCTGGGGAAACATTTATTCTCAAACATGTATTTATTTATATATCTATATATTTATATTTATCTCTCTCTACGTATATATTGGTTTCCATTTAAAAAATTTTATATATACATATATATATATATAAATTATATATATAGATTGTTCATATATAAATAATGTTATATAGATTGTTCATATATACATATATATATATGTATTTGTGTATATATGTATGTATTTGGTTCCCTATATATATCTATATATCTATATCTCCATTTGGTCTCCATTAGACTTGAAATACACCTTTACATTCACAGCTCTCATTTCTCTTCGTTTAAATGCTGGCTGTAAAAAACTCAGCTCTGCAAAGCTGACAAAGTTGCTCCTAAAATCCTGTTTATGGCAAAGGGAAGGTGCACCTCGTGTAGCAATAAAACCATGAATTCACAAAAATCTTATGAACATAATCATGACTAGTCCAAATCTAATAGTCAGAGAAAAAATAGTGTTTGAATTCAAATTGATATCAGTGTGATTTTTAGTGGACTCTCGGTGGAGAAGGTCACAGTCTTCTGCCTCCTGTTGATGCATAAAGTGCACATGAAATCCCTGCTCAAATTGGATGCTGAATCAGGACCTTAATTGGTTGAAAACCTGCAGCTCTGCCTTGAGCTTTTCTCCCCACTTTGGCTGGAATTGCAGCTCCTTGAGAGAAGCTCTGCTCATTTACACTCCAGTAATGTCAAAATCACCAGGCAGGAGGGCACTGTTTGCTTCTGGTGAGAGCAGGACCAGTTGTAAATGATCATCCCTGTTCAGAGTTGCACTAAAACAAAACATAACTGAGCTTTTCGAGGGGAAAAAAATTAAATATGAGAGGGTTTGGAGGTGAACCTATGGACCACAAGGGCCAGAGGAGGATTCCTGGGTAGGAAATGAGCTGAAGAGGCACTGCCAGGAGAGTGACCAGCCTTCAACACTTCTCCAGTCCCAAATATCAGGGATTTCCATCAGAAAAGGCTCTTGAAAATTTCCTTTCTAACTGTTGAGAAGGAATGGACAGACACTTGTGAAAAACGAGTTCCACTCTCTTGGAAAAAATTATAAGTTTAATAAAAAATAAAAATAGACAATTGGGAGACAGAAAAGCAAAAGTTTCTCGGCTGAGGGTGCTTGGCATAAAGTCAGCCAGCAGCACCACCTTCACCCTTTCAGATTTCTATTTTTAAGGATCTCTGTGTTACATATTCAATAGACCTTAATACATGATTCAAACATTCTTTTTGAGTTTTTATCTGTTTCAAGTATCCCAAATCATCTTATCTGGTAGATTTATTTGTGGGTGGCTCCACTCTGTCTGGTAACACGGGTCTTATAAATCTTTATTTTGAGGTTTTTTGGTTATTTTCGTTTGGATAAAAAACCAAAAAGTTAGCAGTCTTTATACAGGGTTACAAGGTGATGACCTTTCTCCCATATCTTCTGGCTTGGTCAGTTTAGATGTTACAAAGAGAAATAAATCCCAGTCTTTTTACTGGGTTTATTAATCCTATAGTACAATCAGAAAATATTCATTTATTACTTTTCTAAACTCTATTAATAAAACATAATACAGTACAATTATACATATAGTATTCATGTTAATATTTGTGAAAAGCCAACTTTATAACACATTTATAACACACTTCAAAGGGGGGTGCAGAGCCAGAGGCTTCTGAGGTGGTTCTGAGTGGAATTCAGGGGCCAAGGTTATCTGACATTTTTGATACCAATTTTTATTTTGGTTAGGGAAGTATAACTGACCTAATTTAATTAAGATGTAATGGATTTGGATAGTACAAATAGATACATTCAAATAGATACATTCAAATGTCTCGGAAACATGGATTAAATTTTGAAAGCTAAAGAGGCTGTATTTTGTTAGTTTATTTATTCAGTTATAAATGCAGAAACTCTCATCCCTTAGAACAGATGATAGGAAAGGCAGCAGATGTTTCAGTTGAAAAAAACTTACTCTTAACCTGGCAATGATATTTTTCACTTCACTCTGTGCTGCTTTCAGACATTTTTAAAGCATTGCCTTGCTCCTTCCCAGGTTAAATGTCTGGCAGGGGTGGCTGGAAAAAAAAAAAAAAAAAGTATTGTTTAAAAACAATTAAAAAGTTGTTAAAGAGTGTTAAAAGTCTATTAACTTCTGTGCTCTTCTTTCACACTCCTCTTTGGCAATTGCACATTGAGAAAGGGGAAAAAAAACTTCCAAGCACAATCTGAACTCAAGAATCCTTTAAAATCCCTGGTGAAATGGAGTTAAGGAAACCTTTCTGAGCAAGCACAGCTATTTCTTTGGGAAGAAACCTCCCAAAGCAGCACTGCAGATTGCAGGAAACTTTTAAACACATCTGTGAAATGCAGAAAAGAACCCAAACCTGTGAAAACACCCAGTCAAACCACCCAGATGACTCTTCTGGGCTCCCTCTGGTGCTGCCTCAGGCAAGGAAAACAGAACCCCCAGGGAACTTTATCCAGGCATCACTGAAGAGTCTTGTTTGGTGAGTTCCTGTCTAGCACCATCCCCACAGCCTGGGGAAGCATCCTCTGGATGTTTTGGGATTTTATTTTTTAAGGTTTGCTGGAGCTTTCACTTCAACAGTGAAAGAGTTGGACTGAAAGCTGTGTTATAAATATGTGTTATAAATGTGTGTTATAAATGTGTGTTATAAATTGGCTTTTCACAAATATTAGAATGAATATTATATGTGTAATTGTACTGTATTATGTTTTATTAATAGAGTTTAGAAAGGTAATAAATGTATATTTTCTGATTGTATCGTAGAATTAACAGTAAAAAGACTGGGTTTATTTCTTCTTTGTATCATCTAAACTGACCAAGCCAGAAGATATGGGAGAAATGTCATCACCTTGTAACCCTGCACTAAGACTGATAATTTTCTGCTTTTTTATCCAACTCAGAGCTTCCAACAGCTGTGGCTCTTTCTCAAGAGCCTGATCCTCACAAAATGCAGCTGAAAAGTTTCATTTCCCCAGAGTCTGCACAGGTTTCTCCACGTTGCCTTGGCACTCAGGATGTCTGTGCCAGCTTTTCCTGGGACAGGGCAGGTTGGAAGTTTTTCTCCTGTTCCACAGGGGAAGTCAACTATTATTGCAAACAGAGGGAAAAACCAGCTTTGCTCCCAGTTTTTCCAAATCCACAGCCTTTACTCCATCTTTTCTGCTCAGCTTCAAGAGTGTCAGCCTGCTGCCTCCTCTCTCTGTTTCCTCCTGCTGCCTTTCCCTCTTTCCAGGAGGCTTAAACCTCTCTTGTTTTCCACCACCTTCCATGAAAAATGTTTGTCCCTCTCAAAAAGTCCAAGTGGCCAAGGCTGGTGTTAAGATTAAAATTCAGCAGTGGTTGTCCAGCTAAAGAGGAGTCACCAGCCCTGAATTCCTTATGAATTAGCTCCTGGAAAAAAAAGATCCACAATTCCAAATGTCCAAATGGGTTTGTGCTTCCCAGGATTTGAAAGCCCCCAGCAGAAGACCTAAAACACAGGGAGGTAACTAAAACATGGGCGAGTTTTTAATGAAAAAACACAAATTTCTCTTTATTTTCCATGTGCTAAGGAGGAAAAAAAGGGAGGGGAAAAAAATATTTCCTTCTGCTTTGCTTTAAATGTCCCAGTGTGTGAACACACACTCCGGGCACAAGTTAAAAGAGGGGCTGAAAATACAAAGCCTATAATGGATGTCTAGACTTGGAGTCACTTCCAGCACCTCAATATTCCTGCCCATGGGTGAGAGCAAGGTGGGTATGTCCACTTTCAATCAGCAGCACATTCCTCCACATTTCCTCTGATTTGTTTTTACTCCACACAAATGAAGCTCAGCAGCCACTTTACAGACGTTTAATTAGACAGTTCCCTTCTCTTAAAAAAAATATTTTACATCCAGTTGTCTCAAAAGGCACAGGGCTGAGGCCTGGCTTTTATAGAGAGGAAAATAAAAAAAAAGAGAGTTTGACCACAAGGAGCAAATTAAAGCAATAGTTAAAAAATGAACTGCTAATTCAACCACATCTTCAATGGAAAATTCATATTACAATGCAAACACCAGCATATTTCTTTCTCCTTTGTGAGTTTGACTTGGAACCTCACCACAGCTTTAAAACTGGATGAAAAGCAAAGAGTTTTGGAGTGAGAATTTCTAGCATCTGTTTTGCTGTGGCAGCACTACAAGGAAAAAAAAAAAAGAAAGGCCCTTGTATTAAAGATAGCTGAGGATGTTTGGCTCAGTTTTCTGACCTTGATCTTCATGTTGACACTGAGAAAATCTGATCACTATACCCTCATTTATTTTTTTTTCCTTTGTGCAAACTATAATTCTGCACTTTCCAATTATTTCTGATGTTATTTGAGAGACATTTCCAGGACCTCAGCGTGACAGTCAGGTCTTGGGGTTTGTTTTTTTTTTTGCTAAAGGTTACAGGATGTACAGTTTGAAAACTGTCAAATTAAATAATCAGTTCACTGCAGTTACAGGGGGGTCACTAATGGGATCAGAGGGCTGGAACACCTCTGTGCTGGAGCCAGGCTGGGAGAGCTGGGATTGTTCAGCTTGGAGAAGTCTCCAGGGAGAGCTCAGAGCCCCTTCCAGTGCCCAAAGGGGCTCCAAGAGAGCTGGAGAGGGACTGGGGACAAGGGATGGAATGATGGGACATGGAGGAATGGCTTCCCAGTGCCAGAGGGCAGGGCTGGATGGGATGTTGGGCAGGAATTGTTCCCTGGCAGGGTGGGGAGGGGCTGGGATGGAATTCCCAGATTTGCTGTGGCTGCCCCTGGATCCCTGGCAGTGCCCAAGGCCAGGTTGGACATTGGGGTTGGAGCAGCCTGGGACAGTGGAAGGTGTCCCTGCCCATGGCAGGGGCTGGGAATGGATGATTTTTATGGTCCCTTCCAACCAAACCATTCCATGATTTCATGATTTTAAACTGGTGCTGGAATTCCCCAGCTCCCTTGCCTTGCTTGCTTTGATGCCTTAAGTTTTCTCTTTGCTGTATTTGATGTGTCTGTGGTGGCCAGGGGTGCAGCTCTGAGCTCACAGTCAGTGTCACTCAGCTCTGCACACAGCAGGGACACAAAACAAATCCTTTTCCTGCTGCACACCAAGGACAACTGGGACAAGTGTTCAGGCCCAAAAGCACAACCAAGGCTGGGCTGAGGAGAGAAAACAAGAAGGATGGGACTGCACCACCTGGGGCTGGGATTGGACAATTCAACCCCAAGGTGCAAATGGACCAAAACTTACAAAAGTGTGAGACCTCGTGACTGGGTGTCCATTTTATGACCATTTTGGGTCCACCTTGGGTGTAGCCCTGGTCAGGCTCTTGTCCTGCCCAAAGCGTATCCTGGAGGCCTTTCAATAAATCTCTACTTTATTCTCCAGCACTGTCCAGTCTCTGTTCCAGCTCAGCCTCCCCAAGGCATCACCCTTGCACTCTGAGGAGCTGTTGGACCCTCAGTTGACCTCTGGATCTCTAGTTGCAGCAGAAGGATGCAGGAACTCTGAGGGCAATTACTCAAGGGTAGGAATTTGCCCTGTGATCACAAAACAACTGACCCCGTGTACATTTTAAAGATTCTTTTTTTCTCACCAGGAGCAGTTAAAAAATAGCCAGAATACAGTTCATACATAATCAGAGTCTTAATGAGGTGTTAAACATTGTGGAGGATGATGCACTTGGACCAAGGATTTAATACCACAGTGGTTCCCTTCACATCACAGACAACTTTTGAGCTTGAAGATTGAAGGTTTGCTGACAAATGAGGGCTGAAATCCTGACCCTGGTGATATCAGCAGTGCTTTGTCATGTGCTTTCAGTCACAAGGTTTACCATTGGCATGATGTTTTATAGAAAATCAGAGTATATTTTTTTTTTCTCTTTGGAACATGTTCTGTGGTTTGATCAGTAAAAATACAAGATTTCATTTTTTTTCCTGAATTCCTTTGGATTCTTGAGTTTGCCTGCTGGGATGCCACACTGGGACTGAGTTTTGGCTTTCACCAGTGGCAGAAAAAGGGACTTTATAACATCCCCTGCAGTTAGTGGATCTGTCAGAGTCTTTACCCTACAGGCTCATTAAGTGCACTTTTAGCTGAAAACAATTGCTCAGTGACAGTGACAAGGAGAACACGAGCAAATAAAAAATATTATTTCCTACAGGAGCAAGCTAAAGAATTGATTTCATATCCAAGTGATCTATGGGAAATGCAATGCCAGTTGTTCCAATACAAATAGGAAAGAATTAATTTCTCCACAAGGAAAATCTGTATTGATCAACTGAGCCCCATTAACCCCTCACAAGTCAGAGCATTGAAAGTAAACTTCAGTAAATCATTTTTTGGCAATTCATTTCCCTTCCTCAGTGTGAATCAAGCAGGGAAGCAATTTTTGAAGCGATGCAAACATTTTTGGTGATCCATAACCTCAGCTGGCTTTGTAATTCCAGTCAGTTTTGGAATAACTCATCCTCACAGCTCTGTTTCTGCCTGGTCTGGGGTTAGTCCTAGGGAGATCCTAAGAAAACCATTCAGGATCCCATTTTCTGGGGGAGAACATAAATCAGCTGAGAGCTGGTACAAACCATGGCTACTACTGCAAAAGCCTGGCCTTGTTCCCATGAAAGGAGTATGTCCTGAAAGGAATCTGCTGAAGGATTCTCCTGAGTTCCTGTGTTCCCAAGGGTTAATTTTTGGATGCCCCCACAAGCACGTCCTTGTGAGTTGTCCATAAATCAGGGGTGAAGCAACAGGACTGAATGGGAAGCCCTGACTTCTCCAATCAGGCTGCAGCAAATTCTGAGTAGTTAAAAATCTACTTCCAGATTCTTGGTGATTTGACTTAGAGGAACACAAAAGATCAAGACTTTCTACTTTTCCCTGCTTCTTTACCCTTGGATTACCAGAGAGAACTCAAGAATTTACCTGTGGGGGCTTTCCTGAATTCTTTAACATCAGTAAAAAGGATGATCTCAGAGTTGTGCAGCACACAGGAAACCAGGTGCCTCCATTCAAACTGAAACCTGCCAAATGTCGCTCTTGGGGAACACTTCTGCAAGTTTTCCAAGGAGAACAGTGCAAAGGGAAGTCCTGCCCCACTTTGTGTGGTGAGAAAAGTGAGAGACTTTCCTTTGCACGGCTCAGTTTGCACAGAAATCAGGCAAAATGACTGAGCCATCTCAGTCCTGTGCAGAAAAACAAAACACAGCATGAGGATCAGTGTCAGGGCTGAGCCTGTGCTGTGGAGGATCTGCCACCACCCCCTCCCCAAACTCCACCACCACCCCAAACTGGAGTGACGCCCTGTCTTGGTTTGGATAGACAGGTGTCTGCCAGGGAAGATTGGAGTCTCCCTTGGAATGTAACCTCCACCTCTCCCTTTTGAAATTATTATAAATTTGCAATTAAAAAGCTGTCGGGCAAAGATTTTTGGGAATAGGTATAGCAGTTCTTTACTAGGGATATTAAAAAATACAAATGTTGTATTACAAAAGAATAAGCAAACAAACAAACAAGGAATCCCAGAAAAACTCTGCAGAGTCAGAAATACAACCTGACGGCTTGTTGGTCAAGGTGTTGGGAACAGTCCAAAGTCAGCCCTCCTGGAGTGGCAGATGTGTCCTGTTGAAAATAGAGATGATCCTGTGGAGCCAGGGGTCCGGAGATGGGTCTGGTCTTTTGGGAGTCCCATGGAAACACCAGAGTGCCTGGTGACACTTGTGGCTCATTTTTATCTGGGTGGAAATGGTTTGGCTTCTGCTCCCTGGTAGAGCATCTCCCAATAGGAGGATGAAATGTGTCATGTTGTTGGTGAGCTTTAATGGCCCATTAACAGAAGATATTCCCATGGGGGTAGTGGAAGACTGAGCAGAGATAAGTAACAACACCCCACCCGGTTTTTAACAGCTGGCTTGTTATCAGGGAAGGCAGTTACCCCCTCCCTTCTGGAGTTAAAACAGATAAAGAAAAAAACCTCCCTGATTGAGCTTTGGCCACCTCTTTGGTTTGGTCAAGTAGTCTTTAAGTATCCAACACTTAGTCTCCTTGGTAACTTATGGGGAAAAAAATCTTTAAAGTAAAAAAGGAGCAAACCTAACCCCCAACACCCCCAGATGGAGTGACTGCCAGGATATCTGGAGAAGGAGGTGAAAATCTATATAAACACACAGAACATGAAATTCTGCACTTGTCATGCTCTGGCTTTGACCATAGCTCTTTCCTCATCACATCTCCCTAACAGTGTTTGAAGATAGATTTGCTGCCAAACCATCTTTGCTGTAATTTATTTTATTTTTTTATACATATTCCTGCACTGAAAATCAGCATGAATCAATGCAGACATCAATACTCTTCCATATACAATTTTTGTTTAATATAACTTGAGCCCCAAAATCCTGGAACTCTTAAGAAATTCTAAATCTTGCTTGCCCTGGCAGGCCACAAACACTCTGCCTGTCGTTCCTAAGAGAAGACTGCTTTGATAGATCTAAGAAGTTGAAAAGATCATCCCTTGGTTAACTTTGACTCCTGAAAAATCACAGGCACTTCTCGTTTGAGTTTTCAAGGTTATTGGACTCTGTGCATTGTTGTATTTTCATTGAACCATAAACACTGATAAGGTGATTTCAACAGAAGATCGGTTTTCACCTCAGAGGATGTGGGCTCAAGTCTGTCTGTTTGCACTGTACTAAAACAAATGTGTTTGTCTTAATTCTTCCAGCCAAAGAGCAAAAACATCCCTGTTTGGTGAGGAGCCAGTGCGCTCTGATACAGACAGAGCTGAGAGCTGGCTCAGCTTTGGTCCATGTGGCCAAGGAGGCCACTGGCCCCTGGGCTGGATGAGGAATTGTGTGTCCAGCAGGAGCAGGGCAGGGATTGTCCCTCTGTGCTCCAGGGCTGTGTCCAGTTGTGGCTCCTGCAGGAGAGCCCTGGAGGGGCTGGAGCGTGTCCAGGGCAGGGAAGGGGCTGGGGAAGGGTCTGGAGCCCCAGGAGGGGCTGAGGGAGCTGGGGAAGGGTCTGGAGCCCCAGGAGGGGCTGAGGGAGCTGGGAAGGGGCTGAGCCTGGAGAAAAGGAGGCTCAGGGGGGACCTTGTGGCTCTGCACAAGTCCCTGCCAGGAGGGGCACTGAGGGGGGGTTGGGCTCTTCTGCCGTGTCCAGAGTGAAAGAATGAGAGGAAATGGCCTCAAATTGTACCAGAGGAGGTTCAGATTAGATAGGAGAAAAAAAATATTCTCTACAGGAGTAGTCAGGCAGTCAGGCCTTGGGATGAGCTGCCCAGGGAGGTTTGGAGTCACTGTCTGGGGGAGTGTTCAGGAGGAGGCTGGAGGTGGCCCTTGGGGACAGGCTTTGGGCTGATGCTGGTGGCACTGGGGTGGCACTGGGTGGTCCTGGAGGGCTCTTCTCACCTTGGTGATTCTGTCATTCTGTGATCTCTGTTTGCAGTTGTATCCCTGTGTGTGCACACACAGATCCCTGCTGGAAGTCCCTGGTTCACTCCAATGTATTTAATTTGTGCATGTTGGATGTAGAGAAAAATTGCACAGAATTTTAAGTGACCATGGAGAAATAGAGGCCAGAAAAGTCGTGTCTGTTCTATAGGAGTAAAAGCTGAGCTCAGTTTGTTTTTTACTCTGTACTGTCATTTCTGTGGTGAATTGTTAGTCCATTTCATTGACAGTATTCCTGAGAAATGCCAGTGGGCTCTTTCCCTAATCCAGATGCATCAAAAATAAAGTGATATAACATACTTGGAATTTTAACATCAAGGACAAAACCACCAAAACTTTACAAAGGATCGGCCCTGTAAACACACCAGGCTTTATGTATTTAATTTATCTGCTTAGTGCAGAGGCAGCATCTGTTTCCAGTGAGATGCTGCTTTTTAAAAAATTTTCTTTCTCAAACTCAGCAGCTGGAATAAATGACATAGCAGCCAAATGAACAGCTGGAGGGGATGACTCTGCTGGAACAAGGGCATGGAAGGACAGCTGAGGAGGACAGTGGCAGGAGGAGTTGTAACCTCGGGATGTCCCAGGAATAACTCCCAGGCCCTTCCATACACAGCCCCATCTCAGACGAGTTTCGTGCAGTGCTGCTGATTCCTCTGATATAATTTTCCTCCCACAGAGCTACAGGGAGCAGATGAGTGAAGGAGAGGTTCCTCTGAGCCCACCACACATCCATGGTGCTGGAAAATTCCTACAGGACACGGGCCACGGTGTTGCAACAGGAATAAACCTGCCTCTCTCCGCTCTGGAACTGCAGAGCCAAACATTTTGGCCTCAAGTCACGTTCTTAAGCTTCTCCCTTGGATTCCAGCTTCCAAAATACCAAAAGTATAAATTCTCTTCTTTTTGCTCTCCAGCCCTTGGGGCTCACCACCTCAACCTGCTCCAGCAGCTGGGAGTGAGGGAGCTGCAGGAGCAGTCAGGGCTGGAAGGGAGGATGCAGCACCAGCAGGGCAGGACAAGGCTGAGATGAATTTCCCAACCCTCAGCAGATGACTGTCAGCACTCTCAGGAGGTGCCATCGGGAAGAGGAGCCCCTGGCTGCTGAGGAAGGACCAAGCAATACATGGACAAAAAGGTATTTTGGGGTGGGTGCATGGCAGAGTGGGCAGACACTGAAGGGCTTGGCATGGCTGGCCACAAGGAGTGGTGGAATGAGGTTAAATTGCCTTTATTCCAATGAAGAAAATTAACTGGGTTTTTAAAATCTTCCCAAAAAAAGTTTTTACCACACCAGAATGTCCTGGTTAGAAGCAGGGCTCCATCCTAACTTGAATAACCTTGTTTAAATACCTATTCTAGCCTTCTGTTTTCTCTCAGAGGGTCTGAACCTTCCTAACACTTAGGTCCCTCCATTCTACCAGAGAGAACTGAGTGGATTTGAGAATAATACCTGGAATATTCTTCATGTCCTTCTCTCCATGCCTGTGTGGCACTGCAGAGTTCCATTTGCTGGTTTGCACTTTATGGAAGGTTATTTTCTTTAACAGTGGCACTGAAATTAAAGTGTCAAATCCTCCTCCTGCCCCCTTTTACCCTTTGCAATGCTGAATGTATCATCCACATTAGGAGCCCACCCAGGGAAAGGATCTCCCTGCCAGGAGCTGGAGTATTTTGGATGAGAAGCCCTAGACAAATGCAAGATGATAGTGCTGATAGCATTAACTACCTTGTAGCTCTGTGTTTCAGGCGTTGGAGACGACTGAATCATTCAGAGACTGTGTTTGCAGTAATAGCTTTGCACAAAGAGGTCACTTAGAGATAAAGTGGCAGTTAATTCAAACCAGAATTTCAGGCTCAGCTTTGCCTTTTTCCCCTCTTCTTTGAAGGAAATGAGAGGTGACACAATTGGATTAGATACACATTTTAGGCCTTTTTCAGAAACTGGGATATTATTTGCTGAAAAGATTGTAACAGTTCCAGGCTGATAAATGCAGTACATTGTTTTTGGCATGCGTATCAATTCTGAAAACAAATGCTCTTTACCAGAAATTCTGTAGAAGCTCCTTTGGACTCTGGACAGTCTATTAGGTAAATATGGGCTTTGCAGCACCATAGGAAAATGTAGAGTTTTACAGAAGCTTTTCAAAGTTTGGCAACACCATCCAGCCCAACTTCCTTTATTTTATAACAAAGCTCTTGAGATAAGAGGAGTGAGGGAGATAGAGAGGTACTTTGATTGGCAAATGTGTCAGGAACAGAGATACAAAAATGGGAATCTGTGTGAGGCTGTTCCAGAAACCCGAGAGAAGCAGAGGACCCTTTCCTTGTCCAACACCACGATGTCTGGGATCACAGGAGGTGAGAGTGATCCAGCCTGCCCAGGAATGTGTGAAAAGCTGCCTTCTAGAAAATACCTCTGTTCTGTGTGCTCACATTTGCCATTGACTACCAATGTGTGGATACAAATTCAGGTTATATTGACACACAGGTGCCCATCTCAATGCAGAAACAGACTGAAATTTACTTTAATTTAATCAACCTTCATTTCAGAAACTGCTGGCAGCTCTTCAGAGAGCACCACTCCTCTTTAGCCCTCTCCATCAGCCAGCTGGTTTCATCTTTGCTCCAGTTCTGGGAGATGTTTTCCTTCCTCTGGAGCTCTGGTTAAGGAAGGATTCACCTGCTTTGGAGTCTGCTCCCAGCCCCAGAACTGGCAGGACATCTTGTAACGTGCTGTGTCCAAACTCTGCCTTGCCAACGCTGGAATGAGATTGTCTCGCTCGGTTTCGATAGCTCTGGATTCCTGGAGGTTCAACTTATTGGAAATTCAGAGCCCTTTCCATGGCCTAGGCCTGAGGGCCAAGCTCCAGGAAAAAAAAAAAAAATTAATCAGTGTGGCTCAGTGAGTTCTTCTGGACAGGGGGCAGTTCTTCCTCCCTTTTTGGGCAACAGGGAGGAAAAGTCACATCAGGGCTCATGGTGTGGCCAGGACCAGGTGTTGCCCTCTTGCTATCAGCCTATCTCCACCATCCAGGCAGGAATTTTGGGTGATTTTTGAGACAGACTCACCTTTGTGTCTCTCTGGGTTGTCAGCCCCCACCTCAACTATCTCTTTCTGTCCAAAACCAGCCTATCTCCACCATCCAGGTGGGAATTTTGGGTGTTTTTTGAGACAGACTCACCTTTGTGTCTCTCTGGGTTGTCATCCTCCATCTCAACTGGCTCTTGCTGTCCAAAACCAGCCTATCTCCACCATTCAGGTGGGAATTTTGGGTGTTTTTTTGAGACAGACTCACCTTTGTGTCTCTCTGGGTTGTCAGCCCCCACCTCAACTATCTCTTTCTGTCCAAAACCAACCTATCTCCACCATCCAGGTGGGAATTTTGGGTTGTTTTTGAGACAGAGTCACCTGTGTGGCTCTCTGGGTTGTCATCCTCCATCTCAACTGGCTCTTGCTGTCCAAAACCAGCCTAAATCCACCATCCAGGTGGGTATTTTGTGTGGTTTTTTGAGGCAGACTCACCTGTGTGGCTCTCTGGGTTGTCATCCCTTCCCTCAACTGGCTCAGTAGAATCTTATCCATGATATTCACTGGAAATCTTTTGGCTTTGGTCATAGGAGAGGTTTTTTCCCTGCTTTGATTCACCTGTGGGAAGCACCTCAAACCTCCAAGTGCAGGGTTGTGTTAAGGAATAACTCCTGCCAGTCCTCTAAAAGGAGTTTGGGTGATTTTCAGGCTACTGGTTGGCAAGGATGAAGAAATCTCCCTGTAGATCTGCTGGGATATATTCAAGGAAGTGATAAAAAAACCAAGTGAAGGAAGTTATTGAAAAGTGCACATAGTTAATGACGGTCTAGATGAGCAATAAAACAAGGCAATATGGGGAAAATGTAAACAAGCCAAGGCTGAAGGGAAACAAAAGAAGTAAAAGTAACTTGAAGAGCGCTGGGAAAAATCACTCAGAGGCTGGACAAGCAAGGAGAGATCTGAGGGAAAATCAGGACAGCAAGGTGTGGAGCAGTGTCCTAAGGGTTAACTTCTCTGGAAATGCAGTTGGGGCAATAATATCCACAATTAGAGGGGAAAAAAAAAAAAAAAAAAAAAAAAAAAAAAGGTGGTGAACCACATAGCCCAAAGGTGAAGTAAATATAGAAGAAATATTTTGAAGCCTGCCTTAGTCAGCTTTAGGAGATTGCAGTTCCTCCCTGCAATGCAAACACTGTG
Organism: Zosterops lateralis; assembly: GCF_965231275.1. Taxonomy (NCBI): domain Eukaryota; kingdom Metazoa; phylum Chordata; class Aves; order Passeriformes; family Zosteropidae; genus Zosterops; species Zosterops lateralis. Next base: position 3,486,017 of record NC_139763.1, read on the forward strand.
GACAGGTTTGAAAGGGCTCAGTCCCTCCAGCAGAAAACTCTGCTCCAAGAAGGAGTTAAAAGGAGAGATCCTCCAAGAAGGGATAAACAGCACAGCTGGCCTTTGAGGGACACAAAGATCTGAAAAGATCTATTGGAGCAAGTGGAGGTTGGAGGTAGCTGAGTAAAGAAAATAGTGGAATGAACCCTGAGGAAAAGAGTTCCTTTCATTCCAAGCAATCCAGAGGTGTAATTCATTGTCCTGATGAAATCAATTGTCAACAGGCTGCACTCAGGGCACAGAACAGGGGGAAGAGACTGAGTGGCTTCAAATCAGGGGATGTTGCCGTGGCCAAGGTTTCGGAAGCCAAGGAATACATGGAAAAGTGTGGAAAGTGCAGGCACTTCCTGTGAGTTCAGTGATTCAGCTGAGATATGCTGAAAAAACACAGGGAAAAATATGGAATTGTAGAATGTGCCACCTCTGCCATGGGCAGGGACACCTCCCACTGTCCCAGGCTGCTCCAAGCCCCAATGTCCAACCTGGCCTTGGGCACTGCCAGGGATCCAGGGGCAGCCACAGCAAATCTGGGAATTCTAGTCCAGGATCTCCCCACCATCCCAGGGAAGGATTTTTTCCCAACATCAACCTAAACTTGTCATTTTTCAGTTTGAAGCCATTCCCTGTGTCCTGTCCCTCCAGACCCTCCCAGGGAGCAATTCCTGCCCAATATCCCATCTAAACCTCCTCTCTTTCAGTTTGAAGCTGTTTATGAAAGCTCTTTATGAAAGCTCTGCTTGAACTCTTACACCACAGAGCCCTGAGGATTTATGGGGTTAAACAATTGCTTCATAGGTTCAACAATTCCTAAATTTAGTGAATGACAAACTGGTCTGATTTCACCATCACGCTTTTTGATTTTTTTTTTTTTTCTTTTATCAGGCATTATAAAAGCTGGATGTATTACAGAACAAAGTCACTGCAGGTCTGATGTTAAGGTCCAGGTGCAGGTGCAATTGCAGATCTGCCAGACATTCTTAGGTTGCAAAGAGGAATTATTTAGCAATAATTGGCATGTGGGTGCATTAGCTGCAGCTAGAAAAAGGAAGTTATAAAACAAGCAGATTGTTATGTGAACCCTGTAAGCTTCATCTTAGCCAGGCATTTTGTGCTGCTTGAGGTTAAAAGAGTGGCATAAAGTGTTATATTTAATTTCAAATATGAGTGTGTCAGGACAGAGCATGAACAGTGTGTTTTGGTGGCCTGAATGACGTAGTCAATAAAAGTAGATAATCAGGCACTTAAATGCTGAAGGTGGAACAATATTGGGTGTAAAGTGCAATCATTTGGAAAGAAAAATGCTGGAAAACAGCTCTGAGGAGAAGGATCTGGGCTCCTGGTGGACAGTGAGCTGTCCATGAGCCAGCAGAGTGCAGAAAGCCTGGGGGGCATTGGGAATGAGCATTCCCAGCAGGTCAGGGGTGATCCTGTCCCTGTGCCCAGCCCTGGAGGCACCTCTGGGTGCTGTGTCCAGCCCTGGATCCTCAGCACAGCAGGGACAGGAGCTCCTGGAGCTGAGGAAGGGCCTGGAGCATCTCCGTGCCCAGGAAAGGCTGAGGGAGCTGGGGCTGCTCAGCCTGGAGAGGAGCCCCAGGGAGAGGGGACATCAGTGTTCCTGGGTGTCCCTGTCTGTCCCTATGTCTGTCCCTGTGCAGGGAGGGCAGAGCAGCCCCAGGCTCTGCTCCAGGCCCAGCAATGGCCCCAGAGCCACGGGCAGGGACTGAGCCCAGCAATTCCCCTGCACAGGAGGCACAACTTGTGCCCTGGGCAGTGCCCAGCCCTGAGCAGAGCCCAGAGAGGCTGGGGAGTCTCTCCCTGGGGATATTCCAGATCCAACTGGACACAACCCTGTGCTCTGGGATGACCCTGCTCCAGCAATGTGTCCCCAGATGAAATCTGGAGGGTTTGCAGCCTCTCAGACCTACTGGAACAAATACATTTGTACTCTCAGAGACCTTTGGACAGCTCTAGTCTTTATTGGGGCCTGTAGGGAGACAGGCTTTTCCTGTCTGTACAGTAACTTTCAGACATATTTTGTGTGGATGATAAAATCAGGAGAATGTCTGGGGGTATATGAGGCCACCTGGGTGCGATTTCCTAATAACAGACGTGGGGTTTTGTCCTGGGGTTGTTTGTGGCTTTGAGTGCTGCTCAGCATCTCAATCCTAATGCTAAACCCTAATCCTAAACTCTGTGGTCTTTGACACCCCTAGAGAGCATCTTCAACCATGGGTACCTGTAGTTCAGCATTAATATCCATGTTTTAAGGCTCTTTCAGGTGTCCTGCTTTTGAGAAATGGAGAGTATTTAATGCCCTTGACACTGGCTGACCCGGCCTGTGGCAATGGTTGGGAATGTGCAACCCTTCAGTTTCTTAATTAACTGCTTGAGAAAAGCAAATGTCTCAGGTTAGAGACACTCAGAGGGACGAAACACACCCAGCCTCGTCTCCTGGTATCTTGAGGATTGTATTTAACACCACTTTTCAATAGTTGTCCCTGAAACCAACTCCTGATATAAACACCATGGAGTTAATTGTCATTAAAGGAGACTCTTGGTCAGGACAGTATCTCCCAGTTAAATCTCTCTTTTCTTCACCTGCTGCCATTTGCAAGCCTAAACAGCCCTTGCAAACATTAACAATGAGAGAGCTCTGATTTGTTTTTCGTGCTTTTAATTTTCTCCTTCACATGATGGATGGTGGGATTTATTGTAGCTCAGAGGAACAAACCAGTTGTTATTCAATCTGCCCCAGGCAAGCCACCCTGGCAACAGCCAAAAATAATAGCCATGGTCCCTGAAAAGATTCTGCTCAGAATTTCTGAAAGAATTCACCTTTGGGGCAGGGAGCAAGAGTGGAAAAATGCAGCCCCAAAGGTCAGCGTTTTGCAATGCTCGTGGCACATGAAAACAGGAGGTTGTGATGGAAAGTGTGGTGCAATCCTGGTGACAATGGGTGCAGCCAGCACCCCTGTCCATCCTCCTGTCATGGAGCCATCACTTGCTGGCCCTGTCATATCATGGATTGGATTTTACTGCCTCTCAAAGCTGAGTTCTGCAGACCAACGATGACAACTCTGCTCTCTACAGAGATCTGATCTTGAAGTTGAGCCTTTTCAGCCCTGTCTGGACAAATGTTTGCCCTTGGTGTTTGGAAGATCACTTTCCATATCTTGTTGTGCCATGATCTCTGTTGGTGATAGCGAACTTCGGGGCAATCTTTGTACACACACCCTGTGCTGAAAACTCTGTGCCCTTCCCTTTATTACCCTCTTTTCGTGCACTTTCCGTGGTGTTCCATGCTCTGTCAACCTCAGGAGTTGTCTGTAGGCTCACTTCTTAATCCTCTTGGATAAAGTTTGGCAAAAGTACACACTTCGGTTCCTTTCAGTCGAGCAAGAAGTTATTTTTCCAGGAAGACGCGTTTAAAAAATGCACAAAGGTGCTCATTTAATTTGCTCTGCCTTTTTACTGCTGCTTCCTGAGAGGCCATCTAGTCTGGCTACCTGGAACCAGTAGCAGTAATGCCACATTTTTTTTTTTTTGTCCCAAATAGTCACAGCTCAAAGAAATCCAGTAAAGAAAGTTCCAAACAGGTATTTTTTTTGCAGGGCTCATATTGGTGCTCATGAAAAGAAGTTTCCAAGTAAAATAAATCATTATTTCTAAAATTATTCTGAAGCAAAGCTCCATTAAAATATCCCAGAAATTTTAAAGGTAAGGGAAAAACCTAATCTACCTGCTGGACAGGGCTGAGAAATGTGCTTGAGAATTAAAGATTGTGAGCCCATGGCTGGAGAATGCAGGGTGGACTTTGGAGATTTAGAGATCCAAACAAACCAAAATCTGATTAGGAGAGATTTTTTTTCCCACTTCCCACTGTCGTCCTCCAAAGTGTGCTACTGAAGATAAATGAAATTGAAGATCAAAGTTTCTCTTGGAGTGAGGAATGCTCGTTGTGTCACATAAACAGGAGAAATCCAGTGGTTGAGGAGCTGGGGTTTTCCAGCAGTTCCCAGAAGGATCCCTGGTCATCAGGGCAGCTCTTAGCTAGGGAAATTCACACTTGAGGAGAAACCACAGAACACCCAAGAGAGAGAGACCACCATGGGTCAAGGGGAGGAAAATGACAGACCAGGCAAAGCTGCCTCTGTCTCTTGTGGTCAGTGGCTCTCACTGGAAGCTGGATGCTTCCAGCATCCCCTGGAGCAGCTCTTCCAGCCCATAACCCTGAGTCATTGCTTGGGCCAGACATCCTGCTTGCAGCTGAGAACAATCCTGAGGATCATGCCTTGCAGAGCACAGTTTTCCATGAGTGTGGATCCAATCCTGTGGCAACAAATGCAACCTTGTGTTCCAGCTATGGCACACACAGAGAACACACAGAATTCCTGGGTTGGAAGAGACCTCCAAGATCAAGTCCAACCCAGCCCCAACACCTCAACTAAACCATTGTAGCACTGAGTGCCACATTCAGTCTTTTTTTTAAACATATCCAGGAAGGGTGACTGCACCACCTCCCTGGGCAGATCATTCCAGTGCTTTATTATTCTTTGAGTGAAAAGCTTTTTCCTAATATCCAACCTATGGACCTGAGAGACCTAGAGAGTTTTGTCTGCTCTTGGAAGTGCTGCAGGAAGCAGCTACTTCCCCATGGGGATGTTCATGCATCCTGCTGGCTCTGATGTGGCAAACTGAGCATGCATTCACCACAGAGTATCACAAAGCAAAGATACCAGGACCAGTTCCAGGAATCTGAGGTGAATTTCTGCTGCTTTGGACATTTTGACCAGATTGGCAGGGGAGGGGAAATTAAAATCCCACTTGGATCTGAAGCCCATTGTCATTTTCGCTCTGGTGTGGAAAGCCAGCTTGGATTTGAATTCCTGCTTGTGAATCTTCCCCTTCTTTGGGCAAGAACCAAACCCAGAAGATGCTCATTTCCACGGCCAGGGAAAAGGCAGCCAAATGTGCCTGGGAATGAGTGACTTTTCTCAGGAGGCTGTTTTTCCTCCAGAGCTGTCTGCTACCTGGAAATCCTTTTGCTATCTTGGGTGGCAACATGTCAGTATTTCTGTCATCAAGAAGCAAAAAAATCTGGGCAGCAACTTAAATTTAGAAGCTGCGGAAGTCCTTCCCATCCCTCACAGGACAGCAGTGGAGCTGGGGGGCTGAAACCCTGAGCCAGCTGGATGAAGAACAAACCACCTTCCCTAATGTGAGCAGATAAGACACATCTCAACAACTGCAGCCTTCTCACATCCAAACTCCTTTGGGATGAAGTTTCGGGAAGCTGCGGTAACAAGGTTTCCACAGAGGTCACCACTCGCTTCATTGAGAACAGAGCTGGGCTCTTCTCAGCCAGAGCCTTCTGTGTGAAGCTCATCGAGCAGAATAAAATCCTGTTCCAATTATGTGCTTTCCATGTGCACGGATCTCTCCCCCAGGAGCAGCAGTGTCAGCCACAACCTCTCATAATGCAAAGAGCACGTTGTGGAGGGCTTGGACTCAAACCACACTGTTAACCTGGAGCAGGCTGGGAAAAGGGGCTGTGAATTCCTCAGGGTGGCCACTGCTGTGTTGTCAACAGAGATGTGACAAAAGAAAAAAGATGGAAAAACGTGTGTTGAGCATGTTAAGAGCACATGTAAGAGGGGAGAGTGTGGTGTCTGGTTTTTTGGAGTGTGAAGATTTCCTGTCCAACAAACCTGGCCAGCACAGGGAGGACATGGAGCTGCAGGAGAGAGCCCAGAGGAGGCTCCAGGATGAGCAGAGGGATGGAGCAGCTCTGCTGGGAGGAAAGGCTGGCACAGCTGGGATTGTTCAGCCTGGACAGGAGAAGCTTTGGGCTGAGCTCAGGGTGGCCTTGCAGGGCCTGAAGGAGCCCCAGGAAACCTGGAGAGAGACAATTCCCAAGGGCTGCAGGGACAGGACACAGGGAATGGCTTCACACTGAGAAATGACAAGTTTAAGTGGGATGTTGGGAAAAAATCCTTCCCTGGGAGGGTGGGGAGGGGCTGAGATGGAATTCCCAGATTTGCTGTGGCTGCCCCTGGATCCCTGGCAGTGCCCAAGGCCAGGTTGGACATTGGGGCTTGGAGCAGCCTGGGACAGTGGGAGGTGTCCCTGCCCATGGCAGAGGTGGCACTGGAGAACCTTTAAGGTCCTTTCCAACCCAAACCATTCCACACCTCCATGAACTGTATTTCCTGCAGCACCTTCAGGCCCAATATTTTACCTCTATTTCATGGAAGTTTCCGTAATGAATTTTATCTCTGTCAAGTCTGTTTTTATCAAGAATATCAGTAAGAATGAGGTGAATGGTTTTATGAATGAATGAATGAATACTCTAAAGCACGTGGGAAAAATACAAAAACTAGAGGACTGTCTTCAAACAACTGAATAAAAGATAGAGTACATAAATATAAACACAAATATCTGTGTTTAACAAGACAAGGCTCAGCTTTACACATGGATTTAATTGTGTAAAAGCACAAATAGGTGTTTAGCAGTTCTCAGGTGACACCTCTGCCTGCTCAGGACATCCTGATCTTGTTTTGTGTAAGAATCATTCCTCTGGTTTTTTATAACAATGCTGATTTCTTTATATCCTGGGTCTGATTTTTAACTCATAATTTTGGGATTCCCAGGAACAGAGAAAAAGAGATGAGGCTTGAAGGGTGGCTGTGGCTTTTCCCCATTCACACTGCACACATCCTTCTGAGCTGGACCATGTTCCACATGAGAAGCCCAAAGCACTTTTTCAGTAAAATAACTGATTTTTGGATCAAGTTGCAGGTGCAGATTTGATGAGTAGAGCTAACTTTTCTGCCAGGGACAGAGTTTTATTGTTTCTTTTCCTTACTTAACTTTATCCAGAGCCAACATAAAATCTGCAAATGCCCTGAGCAAGCCTCTTATCACCCTGGGGTTTCCTGCTCAGCTTTATTGAATGGAGGAGTTTGGATCAGTATTTCAACATCTGTAGCCCACAATTTTGAACTCACCTGTTGTTGCTGCAAGGAAAGAGTTTTATAAGCCCTGGTACTGATATAAAGCTGAAGAAAAAAATCTGAATTTATGCATTTTTGAGGGTATGAATGGACAAATTAACTTCTCCTTCTGGCCCACCTCAGCAGCAGTGTGGGAACAGCCCCAGAGCTTGTGGGAAGCCACAAGGAAGTGACATTTGTTTAAGGTGGAAAACTGTGCAAAGAAAGGTATTTACATTTTTAAATCATGCACACAAAGCTGGGAAATGCCCGTGCAGCTCCAATTCTACTCTCTGCTCTGCTGCTCTGTTTCCCAGAATGGAATAAGGATCCACACAGCATCAGTAAAAAGATTAAAAACGGGACTTTTGTGCATCTTTCAGAGCAATATCCTCATATTATGATCTTCCAAAGGCTCCTCAAACTACAGTGGATTTCATGGTCACCATGTTGCCACAAATCCTGGATTAGGGGATATGTGGGAATAAGACATTATTCATGATTAGGGCAGTTTGTTGAACTTTACCCAGAAGAAAGAAGGGGAAAGGTTTAATTTGGAATTTTTATAATGTATAATCTCAGCTGAACATAATTTAATTGGATAGTGAAAGAGAATTCCTGGTATAGGTGTTCCATCCCATGACAAAGCTCTGCAAACAGAACAGCTCATCTGAGAGCAGAAAAAGACCTCCACAAGCATTTTTATATATAAATATAAATATATTTATAGCTGTTTCCATCTCCCTCATAGTAAATATAGAGAAAGAGACACCAGCGCAACAGGTTCATGGATTCGGGGGAACAATCCCAAGTCGTGTGAAATTCTTTAGTCTCCGGCAAAGTGGAAAAAAAAAAATCACCTCTAAGTGTTGCCCTTTTAAATGCAAAACAGCTGCTGCCTACTGGCACTGCCTGAGTGCTGCCCTTGACAGTAGAATTCCAGCTCCTGCTTCCCTCTGGTCGCATGTCATGGCATTAGTAGTGTCTGTTTAATGGCATTTAGATCTCAGTTTAGCAGGGATTTGGCTCTGCTGTGTTCCCTGGGGATTTGGGGTGGGAAGAGTTTGGTGGGTGAAAGACTCATCCCAATGTTTGAAGGGTGGGAAAGGGAGGGAAGTTATCCAGGCACTGTGGGATGTGGGAAGAGTTTGGTGGGTGAAAGACTCATCCCAATGTTTGAAGGATGGAAAGGGAGGGAAGTTATCCAGGCACTGTGGGATGTGCCTGCAGGTGATGCTGAGTTATCCTCATCTCGGAATAACTCACTGGGATTTGGAATTCCCAGGAATTCCAGCATGATGATATATCCAAGGGCATCTCATGAGCCTTTCTGGTGCTGCAGCAGCTTCCCTTTCCCTGCTGCTCTTTGCATTCCCAGGGAATCCCACCAAATTCCAGCGTGGTACCCATGGCAGTGCACAGGCTTTGAACCCTTGGAGGTTCCTGTTCAAATCATCCCTGCCCTGCTCTGTGCAGCTGGGAAACAAAAGCTGAAAGGCAAACCCAGAAAAACCCATCAAATTAAAGGAGTGCTGTGGATAAACACTTTGGAAAATGTGGTGGTCAGGGGTTTCAGCAGCTCAGTGTGTGACAATCATAACCTGAATTTGTTCCAGGTGAGTTTCAAGCTCCCTTTTGCCCACAGGAAAGGGGGTAAATCAATAATGTTAATTTTTTATCCTTCTTCCTCTTTTCTGAGTGTTACACAACCACTCATAACCTTATTTATTTAGGAAATAAGGCCTTTCAGGGACTTTGATCAGCCTGGGCTGAAGTTTCTTCAAAGATTAACTGACTTCTTCAGAAGTAAATCAGTTTCCTCTGCAGCAGGTATTTGCTTAGCACGGAACAGGGTGTTGAGAGCTGTGCAGTTATAAAGTTTGCTGGGCTCAGCTGTAGATTTCCTTAACACACACTGCTGACATCACTGTGTCTCCTCTCGGACTCTTTTTCTTTTTTTTTTTTTTTTTTTTTTTTCCTCTCTCTTTCTCCCTCCCTCCCTCTCCTCCCTCCCTCTCTCCAGTTTCTTTATTCAGGTAATTCCAACTCAGGCTTATTTCAACTTGTTGTTTTTTTGACTGACAGCGAGAGAGAAGGGAGAACTCTCTGAAGGGGTTTGTTTTGTGCTGGATTTTTTTTTTTCTGTTTGTTTTTTTATTATCTTTTTTTAATTTAAATGCACACATGCTTTATTGAAAAGCCGCCCAACCTTCTATAAAAAAGATTGTTTGACTTGTCATGACGATAACATCTAGTAAGGAATCTGAACATTGCTCTTTTTCAGGTAAGAGGTATTTGTCAAAAATCCATACATGCTTAGCAGTGCTTTGGGAGCTGTGTGGAGCTGGAAGCTGAGGAGTAGGTGCTTTTCCTAATTTTTTTTCTCCCTATATTTTGGTAGTTTAAGGGTTTAGGAACTGTATGTGAAAGAAAAAAATGTTTATAAAATTGTGCCTTTTTTCTGGATTTTGATTTAGAGGCAGTTCAGCAATTCAGCAAAAGCTGTCAGGGTTTGGTCTTCCCACTGATGTAAAGCACTGACTGTGGGGTTTGTAATGCATGGGGCTGAGATTTTTATTTGCTGGGGAGGGGGACAGATGCTGAACCTGGTTTTGTCACTGTTTGCTTGTCAGGGATTTTTTCCTGTAGAAATCCAGAGTGTTGTTTAGAGTGTTGGAATCAGAACTTTCAGCCAGCTCTTGATTTTATTATTTTTTTTTTCCAATGCAGAAATCAGTTTTTTATTGGCATAGTGGGAAAAACCTTCCTGGAGATTTATCCTGTCCCTGTTACCTTTGTGTGTAAGGAAGGAGAATGTCAGTTTTCTGTGGAAGGTGTAAAGAATGTAAACATGTCTGAGTTGGAGAACTTCAGGCATTGTCTCCCAACTTTTTGCCTGTGTCTTCACACAACTTGTTTACGACAGGTCTGGCTTTTTCCTCATAATCACAATCGAAGCCCGTGGTGCAAATTCCCCTCTGCTTTTCCACTGCCTCCCTTTTTATTTTCCCACTGGGATGTGAAAATGCTGCAGTGAGAGGTGCAGATAAATTCTCTTTCTCTCCATGAGGTGCTGGTTGTGAAGAGGAACAAAGCTGCCTTTCCTTTGTGAACCAGGAGTATCCACAGCACTTTTTAACTAACCTTGTTCCCTCCTACATTGAATTTAAAGGCATTTCCAGGCTCTTTCTGATCACAGTGCCTGTGTGTTTACCTACCAAGTCTGTGTTCTTTTGTGATTTTTTTTTTCTTTTTTTAATTGAGGGGGAAGGAGAGGATTTGGTGCTAAACAAATGTCTTTATTTCCCTGGCTGTAAAATGTCACAATGCTCTCTGCACTCCCTAATGACCAGCTAACAGGAGGGAGGAAGCAAACCTGGAGTGAAACACGGTGCTGGTTGTACAATCCAAACTGGCATCACGTTTATAAAGCAGAGTTTGTAGACCAGACCAAAAACTTCCCCAGGAATTTCATCCCAGTAAATGAGGCATGGCCTAGAGACAAAAACAGCAGCGGATGACTTGGGCTTCAGTCTTCCAACGTACATACAATAATTCAGGCTGTTACTTTTTATAGAATTTCAAATGAAAACAAATAGTTCTTATTTTATCCTGCCTCCTCAGGGCAATGAAGCAAACAAGCCATTAGCCCACAGCCCTGATTGCAGCTGCATTTTTTTTTATTGATTTATCCAGATTTCATTAAAGCAGTCTGGAATATTATTTCTGCCTCCTGTGCTGTTTTTCCCTCTCCTCAGACACACAGTCCACAGAGACAGGCTGTGTTCTTTGGGAACTGGTGGAGACCAAGGCTGGGAAGGACCAAGAAAAACAGAAATGTTACTGTTTTACGTGCTGAACCTCAGAGCATTTTGAAATAAATTTTGATTCACTTTTCTTCAAGGAAAAAACAAGGCAGGTTTTGGGGTGATGCCTTTTTGGTGTAGGAAAAGTTTTTACCTCTAGAGACACCTTATATGTGTATGAAAATGATAAAAATTACTGATTATTGTATGAAACAGTTAAAATCAACTTTGTCAATTGACTGGGAAGGAATTTGCTAAATGCCAAATATCTGAAAGCTGAGCTGTCCTCAACCCCTTGGGATGAGAGAACGACTTGAGCGAGTTATTACAGGCTTGAGCATCATTTCAGCATTCAGTGTGTCTGGATGTGTTTGTTACTATGGCAAAGGGCTTGGAGTTAATACGGTAAAGAACTTGATCTTAATATGGTAAAGGGCTTGGATTTAATATGGTAAAAGACTTGGTGTTAATATGGTAAAGAATGTGATGTTAAGGGGAGAAGGAACTTGATGTTAATGTGGCAAAGGCTTTGGTGTTAATATGGCAAGCAGCTTGGTGTTAATATGGTAAAGAACTTGGTGTTAATATGGTAAAGAACTTGGTGTTAATATGGTAAAGGGCTTGGTGTTAATATGGTAAAGAGCTTGATGTTAATGTGATAAAAGTCTTGGATTTAATATGGTGAAGGGCGTGGTGTTAATATGGCAAGGAGCTTGGAGTTAATATGGTAAAAGGCTTGATGTTAATATGGTAAAGAACTTGATGTTAAAAGGGGAAAGAACCTGATGTTAATGTGGTAAAGGGCTTGGATTTAATATGGTAAAGAACTTGATGTTAATATGACAAAGGGCTTGGTGTTAATATGGTAAAGAACTTGGTAGTAATATGGAAAAGGACTTGGTGGTAGTATGGCAAAGAATGTGCTGGTAAGAGGGTAAAGTGTTTGGTGTTAATATGGTAAAGAACTATGTTAATATGGCAAAGGGCTTGGAGATAATAGGGCAAAGGGCTTGGTGTTAATAGGGCAAAGGGCTTGGTGTTAAAGTGGTAAAGAACTTGATGTTAATATGGTAAAGGGCTTGGCATTAATATGGAAAAGAACTTGGTGGTAGTGTGGCAAAGAATGTGGTGGTAAAAGGGTAAAGAATTTGGTGTTAATATGGAAAAGGGCTTGGATTTAATATGGCAAAGGGCTTGTTGTTAATATGGCAAGCAGCTTGGTGTTAATATGGTAAATATCTTGATGTTAAAGGGGCAAAGAATGTGGTGTTAATATGGCAAAGGGTTTGGTGTTAAAATGGTAAAGAACTTGATGTTAATATGATAAAGGGCTTGGATTTAATATGGTAAAGGGTGTGGTGTTAATATGGTAAGGAGCTTGGAGTTACTATGGCAAAGGGCTTGGATTTAATGTAGTAAAGAACTTGATGTTAATATGTTGAAGGGCTTGGTGTCAATATGATAAAGAACTTGATGTTAATATGGAAAAGAACTTGGTGGTAGTGTGGCAAAGAATGTGGTGGTAAAACAGTAAAGGGTTTGGTGTTAACATGGGGAAAGAACTTGATGGTAATAGAGTAAAGAATTTGGTGTTAATATGGAAAAGAATTTGGCAGAAATCATGTGCGTATTCCTGGAGTCAACAACTCCCAAGGACTGGCTGTGCATGAAATGAAACTCCTGCTCCCTCTCTGCCTGTCTGTGCTGGATGGTGTGAAATGCTCTTGGATCCATCACAAACCAGAGCATCTCTGCCTCCTCCTAAGAGCAGGAGATTGTCCTGCATGACCAGTGCAGGAAATTGTCTTTGTGTGGCCAGCACAGCACCCTGAGGTTCACAGCAAGGCAGAGGTCATGGCCAGGCAGGAAGGGAACAAGATGAGACAGGAGTGAAGCTTTAGGTATTGCCACCCTTCACTGGGCAAACATTGCTTGGACACGAGGAGGGATTTTTGGGATAACACCTCTGCAGTACTTTACACTCATTGGGGAGAAAGATGTTTGGCAAATTTCATCTTCTGCAAACCTTCTGCTGCCTCTGGTGAAAGTAAAGTGCTGGGACAAGGGTTGGTTTAAAAATTTAAACCATTTAAAATCATATTGGGCTCCTTCCTGGTTGGTTTTTCTCGTGGAGATCCTCAGCTGGATTTGTCTGTGCTCAGAGAGCCACCTTCTCTTTGTCATGACTCAAAAACCATGAAGTAATATAAATTTTGACTGGGACAATAGTACAACCTGATCAGATTAATTTCATCTCGGTTGTTTTAAAGGAGGGGTTTCACCGTTGGTTCAATCTGGTTTCACATAATGAAATTTCCCTTATCTAAAATCAGCATTTTTGCACTGAGAATATATGATAAAAGTGGTTATCTGGTCAATATATTGCCATAATCTGTAGAGAAGGAATATATATAACAATGCACCTACTAAATGACCTTAAAAGATGTATTCTTACCATGAACTGGTGAGGAAAAAAGGGTTATATATATATATATATATATATTCATTTATTTATTTATTTATATTAAAAAATCCTAAAAAAAATCCAAAGAAACTCCAAACCATCACAAAAAAAGAAATAGAAGGCACTGAACCTTAAAAATATCATTTTGAAATAAAAATGGATAAAATTTAACCATATTTTTGAACACAAATGTACATTGCACTTCTTTTCTTGACAAATAAAATGTCTAAAGCTGTGACTTGATCATGACCCAAAATAATCCTTATTGGTAATAAATCAATAAATCTTTCTGTCCTTTTTAAGGTCTCAGTCTGGGAATGTAAAATCTTATTTTAAGAAAATTTCTTTGGATTTTTTTTTGCAAAAAGACACATTTCAGTGAGGCAAGCCCAGTGATTTATCCTCCTATTGCACCTCAGTGTGAGGTTCTGCCTTTGCAGGTGTATTTTTGGTGGATAAACAGTGAAAATATTTGAGAGGACAACATGCCTTTAAATGCTCCAGTACTTGTTTAAATCTTATAAATGATGATTATATCATCAAGGAAAAGCTTTTGTCTGTGATGGCTTTGCAATCACAAGAAATACAGAGAAATACAAGAAATTTGTTAAGCACCCAAGATGTCACATAAAGGCTGAAAATGTCTTAGAAATCAATAATAACCCTTCTGTTCTCACAAGAAACTTTGATTTAAGCACTTTTCTACATAAGCTGAAATATTTAGACTGAAATCTGCAAAGAAAAGCTGGAAGAATGACCAGATCCTCATTCCCCAGCCTCAAAATGAACCAGTGGACAAGAATTTGCTGAGTACTTAAAACTCCAGGTGCTGTTAACAGAAATTGTTCCTGATCCTCAGCTTGAGGCAGCACCAAATAATTCTGGTTTGGCTTTTTTTTGCACTTTATCAACTGATCACTGGCTCCCCTCTCACTAAATAAACAACAGGTGAACCGTGGGGGAAAGGAGAGGAGGGTTTGAAATCACACCAGGAAAAAGGGAAGCTTTGAGAGAAGCAGCAGTGACAGAGGTGTGGCATTGCAGGTTGTTCATGTTTTGGAGTTGCAGAGGTAAAAAAATATTTAGGGGGGCTGGACATGAGCCCAGAGGTGCCCAAGGGGGTAAGAGGCCCCTGGGCTGGATGAGGAATTGTGTGTCCAGCAGGAGCAGGGCAGGGATTGTCCCTCTGTGCTCCAGGGCTGTGTCCAGTTGTGGCTCCTGCAGGAGAGCCCTGGAGGGGCTGGAGCGTGTCCAGGGCAGGGAAGGGGCTGGGGAAGGGTCTGGAGCCCCAGGAGGGGCTGAGGGAGCTGGGAAAGGGGCTGAGCCTGGAGAAAAGGAGGCTCAGGGGGGACCTTGTGGCTCTGCACAAGTCCCTGCCAGGAGGGGCAGGGAAAGGAGGAGAGGAAATGGCCTCAAATTGCACCAGGGGAGGCTCAGGCTGGAGATTGGACAAGGAAATTTCCCTGGCAGAGTGGTCAGGCCTTGGGATGAGCTGCCCAGGGAGGTTTGGAGTCACTGTCTGGGGGAGTGTTCAGGAGGAGGCTGGAGGTGGCCCTTGGGGACAGGCTTTGGGCTGATGCTGGTGCTGCTGGGGTGGCACTGCCTGATCCTCAGGGGCTCTTCCCACCTTGGGAATTCTGTCATTCTGTGATCACAGATGAGGGAGCCTTTTAAACCTTCAGGCTTGGTGAATCCATTCTTTGGTGAGGGTTGTTGGGACAGTTTCCATGTTGACAGGGAATATCACAGACAAGAACCTTTAAAGCAGAGCAGACATATCCTACACCTTATTTTAGATTCCTAGATGGGTTGTCTTTATATAAGAAACTTGTTCATAACCTTCAGTGCATAATCGGCATTTTTTCCAACAACTAAACCATGTGTGTGATGGAAAGGGCACATCATGGTGTGGAATCTCACCAGGGATCCCACACAGCCCAGCATTTCCTGTGGGATTTCACCTGAAAGGCCTCAGCAGCACAACTCAGACTGACCTGTGTTTATTTAGGATATTCCAATTTAAAATGCACACCTGTACCAGGTAATTAATATGTGTAATTCTCATCATTTCAGGAAGAGAGGGGTACCTTCACATACACTCGGACAGTTGATTTTCATGGAATAAAACTTTGCAGCTTTCAAAAGCTGTGGCCTTGCCATAGAGGTGCAAGGAAAAGACAATTTCAGCTGTGTAAAAGTTCAAGATCTGATCTCAGGTCATCAGGCACTGCAGAGAGATGGGCATATCCATCCCTCAGGGTATCCCAGCTTTCCATCTGGAAAAAAAAAAAAAAGCATTCTTCCAAGGAAATAAATCACTTATTGTCCATGCTGATGCTGAACACAGCCTACAGTCAGAACAAATGATTTCTCACAGCACAGCAGCTCCTCAACACACTTTGCAGTGGGATGAACAAAGAGGAAAGACTTTGGATCTGCTGGAAATTAGTTCAGATCTGACAGTGAGGGACACACAGGAGGAACTTTGTGGGTGAACACAGTAATGGGGAGAAGTTTGTGGAAGTTGTGTCTCAAAACAGGTGGATTTTTAGGATATGGAGAAGAAGGGACATTTTATTTATGTCAAATGGGAAGATGTTGTGGAATGGGAGAAATCTAAACCAGGAAAGGATCAAAAAAAACCCTCAGGAATTGATTTGAGGACGAAGAGGAACGAGATGCCAACAAAGAGCAGGGAAAAGACAATTTCAGCTGTCTAAAAGTTCAAGGTCTGGTCTCAGGTCATCAGGCACTGCAGGGAGATAGGCACATCCATCCCTCCAGGTTTCCATCCTGGAAAAATGTTTGCTATGAGGGTCAGGGCAGCAGCTGTAGAAGACTGTGACCTTTAAGGGTGTAATGAAGTGAAAGATGTGTTTCAAGTAATGAAGGAGAAATTTAAATGGTCAAAACAGCAGAAAAGAAATAGGAATTTTAAGAATTTTTTGTCCCAGAATTTTTGAGTGGGACAGATGAAAAGGACTGTGAGCAGGAAGAGCACTGGGATATCTTAATTAATAAACTGAAATTCTGGAGTGGAAGAAAAGGTGGATTTTGGAGATGCTGTGGCACCAAGCTGCCTGCAGACCACAAGTGTGAGCTGTGCAGTGAGTGGAGCAAGGGAGCAGCTTTCCAGAAAGAGTTTTTTACTTTGGGAAAGGCAGACTTTGACAGGGTGTCACCAGAACAGTGAATGGAGGAGTTTTCTGCTTTGGCTGGTGGAGTGACAGTCCCTGGACTCTCAGCAATGCCAAGATCTTAATCAGATCTGAAATCTGCTGCAATCTGAGACATTCACAGCCCTGCTCAGCTGCTTCATGCCACCACTTATCTTCAGCACTTACCTACAAAACAGGAATTCTGTTCAAACAGCACTAAAATAGAATCCAAACAGCACTAAAACAACACAGAAAGGTCTACCCAGCCACACATTTCCCCATCAAGTGTGTGTTTTCCAATGAAAATGGAAGCTTTATTAAATATTACAGGAAAAGCACAGAGGGTTAGAGATCAAAAAAGGTTGGTTTTTCCACTGGAAGAACGATCTCTTGTGGGAGATGCAGTTTGATTTCCTCATTCCCCCAGTCATTCTTTGCGCCTGGACCGAATTTCCGTCGGTGCGTCGAGCCTCGTTGCGAGGCGACAGAAAATAATTGGGTGTTTTTTGTTCTCGTAAATCAGGCAGCTCGGAAAACATCAAAGTGCCTCCTGAAAGCCACGGCATCTGTAAAACTCACAGAAAAACAAGGTAGAGGAGCTGCTGAAGGTTTTTTTTTTTAAAAAAAAATAGGTTTGCGGTGTCCCGAGCGCAGTCGGAAAAAATTCTCGGTGGAGCGGGAACAATGTTCTATTCAAGTCTGATGACTCCAGTGATCAAAGCTGGACCTTCCCAACTGTAAAAAAGATTGCAGGAGCCTTGGAGATGACATGGGGGATCATAAAGGAGCAGCCATAAAGATAAGGGATGTGTAAATAAACCGGCCGGACAGGCTCCTTTGAGGGTAGAGGAAACGCAGGGGCTTTGAAAAGCAACATGAGGTTTTGGTTGTTTTTTTCTCGTTTGGGGACATTATCAATGATTTTATGGAGGTTCCTAAGGAACTGTGAGGAAAATAAAAATGAGGAGGGGATTGTGGTTGTGTTCCCAGATCCCAAGGAGCAGGACAGGCTGTTGTCCCTCCAAGTGTCACTTGTCACCAAACCAACCCACGTGGTCCTCATGGTTGGCTGAGCCTTTTCAACCAGAAAACTCTTCTAAACCTGCTGAAAGTGCAGGTTTAGATGAGAAAATACCAGATTTTGAAAAGTGAAATAATTGTATTTTGACTTTGTGGAGGTGACATGTCACAATCTGTCGCTCCAAGGAATGTTTTGTTCCTCACCTGATTTAAGTGAGACACTCACACACATTTCTGTGCAAACCTCAAAAGGAAAGGTCTAGTTTTGGTTTGAACAAACAGCCAGAGTGACCTTTTTATGGTTTGTTGTTTTGTTTTTCTTTTTCTGTTTTGCCAGAAAAGTTGAAACTTTTTTTTTTTTCCCCATTTTTTTTTTTTTTTTTTAAATTTTGTTCTGCTATTTCTGGTTTGGCGAGAAAATCCAAAAACATTGATGTGCACCAGTACTTTCATGCTATTTCCTCCCTTCTGAAGCCACAGTCTCTGCAGCAGACTGAGGGGTCTGTGTCATGGAAACTGGCAGGGATCAAGCAATTTGGGAAGGCAAGGAGGAAAACAAAGATTCTTTCCCCTCTGATTCCTTGGGAGTTTATCTGGAGGACACAACAGAGAGGGGCTGCGCAACCTCCCAGTCAAAAAAATTCAGAAACAGCTTCTTCTTTAAAAAAAAAAAATCTATTTTTATTCCAATTTTTGCAGATATATGAGTGACAATGAGCTCCTGTACAACGTTAACGTGTTGCTGATGGAAAGGATAAATAATTAACCTGGCTTGTTTTAATTTCCATCACCTAAGAGTGAAAGGATACAAACCAGCCCACGTCTTTAAATCCGTGGGCTAATTTCAGCTTGGCTTGGCAGGTGAACAGAGGCTTCAGGAATTATGTTCCAACAAGCTCCATGAAAACAGGGAGCTCTGTAAGTCAGGGAGGATTTATTAACGCCTTCCCTGAGAAGAGGAAATCAAGGGGGATCAGCTTGAACGAGGCATCAGAGAACCCCCGTGGAGGCCAGAGAAATGGAAAAGGCTTTGGATGGAGCTTGTGTGCTTGGTCCACCACCTTTCCCCAAGTTCAAATCCAGGCTGGACAGGGTTTGGAGCAACCTGGGACGGTGGAAAGTGTCCCCTGAGGGTTGGAACTGGATGAGCTTTAAGGTCCCTTCCCACCCAAATCGTTCTGGGATTCCATGAATTTGTTGGTAGCCCAAAAAAATACCCCATTAAAGGGGGCTGAAGCCATTTCTACTTGAAACTCCCCAATGTTTCTCACCATTGATCTTTGATTTTCTCTCAGCCCCCATCTAAAATACCAGAAATTTCAGGAGTGTTAAGGACTTCACATGAGCAGAATGGAGTTTTACCAACCAGCAGCTACTTTTGCTTCACATTTATTAATTTTTAAATCTCCTTGGTACTCCACAATTCCAGCTCAGAATCCCAAGCAAGCACTGGGGCTCAGAACCTCATAAACCTTGGGACCAAAACATTCCTGAGGTTCTTTCCTATTTCTGCTCTGAAAGCTCAGGTATAAAGCTAAATTCTCCCTTCTCCTCTACGTGATTCTCTCCTTAAAAATGTGCAGGAGTGGAAAAAAGGGCATTTTTCCACTCATTGCTAGGAGAGTAGGGAAGCTTGGCACACGAGTGAGCTCTGTACTGGAATTTGGGTGGGTCTAGGAAAAAAGCACAGACTTCAGTGGAAAACATATATGGGTGTGTGGATATGTGAGCAAAAGCCTTTTTAAAACCTTAAATTAACCACATCCATGGATTGGTCAGGAACAAAAGGAAAAAAAAAAAAGAGAGAGGGAGGGAGAGAAAGCTGGCCTGAAACAAAAAAATTTTGGGGCAGTGCTGAGGATAAGCAACTCTACACCAATGGGGAAATGTCACTGATATCTTTAATTCTTGCCTGACCAGCTCAGGCAGGCAGGTGAAAGGCCTTGGTTTGTACATCAGGCCAGAGTTTTTGTGGTTTAGAGGATCCTTATGACCTCAATCTGTCCCCTCTGGGAGCTGCTGAGGGGCAGCAGGGTTGGGACAGGAGTGGGGACAGGGATGGGGATGGGGACAGGGGGTGTGAGCCCCAGGGTGACCCCAGGACACCTTTTTTGGGAGGTGTTTGAGCAAAGGGTTTTGCTCTGAGATCACAACCCCAAGGTGGTGGTTCCTGGTCCTGGTGGATGTGTCCACAACTGGACATTTGAGGAAATTACTTGATTTCAAGATCTAGAGAGGGTAATATTTGGTATTATTTGGTGTAATTTTGGTATTATATAATATTATTACCCATTTTTAAGGGTAATAATGGCCCAAAGGGGGACGCGTGTGAAAGAAGATGAGTCTACAACTGACTTTAGATAGAACAAAATGTCCCACATCAACGATTTAGATTTGCAACTGCTTCTGCTTTAGAGAAATGGGAATTACAGAATCCCAAAACCACCTTCTGGGTTGGAAGTGTCCCACAAGGACCGTCAAACCCAATTTTTAAGGGAATGACCCACCCAACCTTAATGTTTTTAGCACCAGACTCCAACCAGCTGAACTCACACGTTATGTTCTTATCCATATTATTTTATATGGATATTTATATTTATATTTTATCCATATTATTATGGATATTTTAAATAGTAGAAATAAACCTCTGACTTCTGTGTAAGTACACAAGAATGCCCATGAAATATCACATCCTGGATCTATTGGACACTACTGAATTTTCTTTCCAGCACTTAAAAATTTTAAGTTTTGTTTAGGTGAAGTAGCTTCCAAATATTTTTTTGAGATGAAGCAGAGCTTGCTCTTCATTTATCAGCCCTGGACCATCAAGGGAAATGGGAGTTTTATGTAATTTCAAATCTTTGTAGTGCAAAGAAAATGGGGTAGGAATTAACATTTTGAAGATCTTGGGCCCCTCAAAGAGAATATTGCCCACAATTGGTGTAATTCACTGTGAAATAATTAATTATATATAAA
Organism: Zosterops lateralis; assembly: GCF_965231275.1. Lineage (NCBI taxonomy): Eukaryota > Metazoa > Chordata > Aves > Passeriformes > Zosteropidae > Zosterops > Zosterops lateralis. Next base: position 3,506,472 of record NC_139763.1, read on the forward strand.
AAATAGTCAGTTATATGTGCCAGCAGCATCATCTGTGCTTTGCCTAGGAGAGAAAGACATCCAGTGCAAAAATAATTTAGGTTTGGGTGAGGGAAGTGGGTACTTTGTCTCAGAAGCTGCATTTTGTCAGCATGAGAGAAGAGTCTCTTTCTTGAAAACATTTTCCACGGTGTGAACTTGTTCACACAGGCAGGGCAATTCTTCTTAACCAAATAACTTCCTGAGAAAATCAGCTTGCAACAAGTTTTAAGATGAAACCCTGACAGACCCATCCTTCTTTCTTGGAAATGGGCTTTGTGGGGTGGCAAACACCACTCCAAATTCACTGCTGTGTCCTGGCCGTGCAGAGATGACCAAAATTTGGATTATTTCGAGTGTTACTCTGCATTTATCATTGCTCTGCCTATGTGAAGCAGCACAGATCAGCTGCAACAATCAGGTTAAAAGGATCCAGGGATTTTTTAATAGGAAAAAACTTTACTCCAGTAACAGCATCCACCTTCCTGCTGGGTCAAGGTGTTCTGCTCCCCCAGTTAGATTTGATTTTGCCCACATTAGGAATAAATGGAAAAAAAATTACCAATATATAGACCTTTAAATAAAATTATTTTTTCTTCCCTTACCAGCTTCATGGCCTTTTGCACCCTACCACATTACTTTCAATACTATAGAGGTTTTTAGATATTTAAAAGGCACAGGAATTTTAATATTTTTTTGGTGCAAAACTCTTTTCATAGCCTGACTTTTCTGTGTTGAGATTTAGTGGCTGCACAGAGGTGGAAAACCATGAGCAGGTTTATCTCTGCAGAGTGTGTCTACACAATATTTGTGGAGTTTTCATGGTGTATTCAAGCAGTTCTTCATGAACTCATGGCATGGACTAAAGGACAGCTGTGATTTACTGGAAATGGGATTTACAGGAGGAGAAAACAGAGCACAAAACTCTTCCCCAGCAGGCTGCAGGGAGCCTCACCCCCATGGCCACACCTCCACCCAGCTCTGAGAGAGCCCTGCTGTGTGCAGTGACTAATTAAAAACAAACCCCAACTTGACTGGGACACGGTGCAAGGAACTGGCATGAGGAATTGTAATTAAAAAAAAAGGATCTGCTGAGCCCCAGGATGTGTTCCTGCTCTTGTAGGGTTGGGGTCCAGGTAGGAGATGATGCTCTGGTGGTGCTGGAACCTGGTGTTTGATGTTGGGATTGGGGAGCCAGGGGGTCCTGTCATGAAAAAAATATTAAAATTGTAAATTGTCTACCCTAACTGGTCTGAAATGCCCCATTGCTGCCCGATAAATGTCTTTCCTGGCCCAGCTGAGAGTCAGGGGGAAGCAGCAGCCCTGGGGAAGGCAACCTGCAGCTGTTTTATCCCAGTTTTTGAACAACCAGCAAAGCGCTGACTTCCCTCCCTGCCATGACTTGGCACACTCCTCTTCACTTTCAACCACCTGCTGACAACTGAAATTAAAAATCCAGAGGAAGTGTCTGTTTGGGGGTTTGTTTGCTGGCTTGTTTTTAAACAAAAGCAGATTTTTATTAGGCCAACAAATGAATTTGGAAGAAAAAGGCAAACAAACAAGAAAAGAGAGCAGAGCAGTTTTCTGTTCCACTAACCCCTCTTCAGCTCTGAAACAGATGCAGCAAATTTCAAACCAGCTGCAGACTGGCAAATCACTTGCTCTGAGTTTGACTTTATTATCATTATCATTATTACTATTGTCCAAAGTGATGAAGTGATGGGTGAGTGGGTTATAAACAAGGTGCTGTCCTTTATCTGCTGTGAAAGAAGGGAAAGCAAGGGCACAGCCAACCTATGGTGAGCAGGGAGTGACAGTCCCAGCAAACTAATCATGGAATGGGTTGGGTTGGGAGGGACCCTAAAATCATCTCATCCCACCCCCTGCCATGGGCAGGGACACCTCCCACTGTCCCAGGCTGCTCCAAACCTCAATGTCCAACCTGGCCTTGGGCACTGCCAGGGATCCAGGGGCAGCCACAGCAAGTCTGGGAATTCTATTCTATTCCAGAGCCTGCCCACCCTCCCAGGGAACAATTCCTCATCTATCCCTGTCTCATCTAACCCTCTTCTCTCTCTCTCTTTTTTTTTTAATTCTTTCACCTTGTTCCTCAGTCACACAGATTTCCCTCTGCTCCCAGTGCAAATCAGCCAAGAATTTTCACCTCTGTCTTGGCGGCTGCTGTCGCATCCCTGATGATTTGTTTCAGCCCCCAAAAGATGAGAGATGATGGGAAGGGAAATTAAGGTTCCAACAGAGACACCTTCCACTGTCCCAGGCTGCTCCAAACCCCAATGCCCAACCTGGCCTTGGGCACTGCCAGGGGTCCAGGGGCAGCCACAGCAAATCTGGGAATTCCATCCCAGCCCCTCCCCACCCTGCCAGGGAAGAATTCCTTCCCAATATCCCATTTGTCCCTGCTCTCCTTCAGTTTAAGGCCATTTCTCCTTGTCCTGTCACTCCCTGTCCTTGTGAAAAGTCCCTCTCCAGCCCCCTTTAGGATCTGGAAGGCTCCTATAGGGTTTCCCTTACACCAGTCCAGTCCAATCCCTTTGTTCTCCTGCTGACCTGGGAGGAGATTCCGTCCCCTTGAACTTTTTCCAACATCACCTCAGCAGCAAATGGCTTTGGGCTAATTCATGACTAATTATTTTCTATCTCCTTGCCTAGTTAAGCTGTCACCCTGTGCCACCAGAACTCTGAGAGGGAACACAGACACCCCTCATTTGGGAACAAACCCATGAAACTCTTGGCACATGAGCTCGTGCAGGTGGATTTCAGCCAGGTAATTCATACCAGGCAGTACCCAGAGAGGCAGAAATCAAGGGAAAACATGCCTTTGGGGCAAACAACTCACCCACCTCGAGCCCCAGCCCTGGAATTAAACAAAAAAAAGGCAACATCAGCCTCTCTGGATGCCTCTCCCTGGGAGCTGTGCTCTGCAGGGGTGGCCTGTCCCCACTCTGGGATGGGGAAGGCAGCAGGAGCTGTGTGAAAATACTCTCCCAGCAGCCAGAGCAGCTGGCTGGCCAAGGGCCCACTCCCCAAAAAAAGGGAATTAAGTACTTAGGAAGGACTTAGGTAGGCCTGGGTTGACTAAGTGAAAAGCTATTTTGCAGAAAATCCCTGCCCAGCTCCTGTTTGGGGCTGGAATGTGTCCAGGTGTCTTCATCCCTGACCCTCACCCTGCTGGGTGCCCAGGAGCTCTGAGTTCAGGCATGCCACAAAAACACCACACGGATTAATTGATCTTCTGTCTGAGCAGGAAGAGCCAAAAAAATATGAGGCATTCCTTGGCTTGTGTTCAATCTTCTCCCGACATATCCCCTTGCTCTCCTTCTCCACCTTCCCTCCTGCATTGCAAAGCTCCTTAAACCCTCAAATGTCCCAAAATCTGATTCTTGGTGGGACTCCTCCTGGAGTCTGAGGCTCTGTTCTCATATTTCTAACTGATAAAGGAACTGGGAAGATGGGGAGGGGACTAAATGCCCTAAATAAAGCTTTCAAAAGTTTGGAACCACTGAGAACAGAGTTGTTGCTGCCTGTGACAGGGGGTTGGAATGAGATCACCTTCGAGGTCCCTTCCAACCCAAACCCTTCTGTGATTCTCTGATGGGATGGAGAGGCCAGCAATGGGTGGTGTGAACCTGCAGGGAGATTTCTGCTGGACATAAAGCATTGTGCAGCCAGCTGCACACTCCTCTGGGGGTGGGTAAGGACACTTGGTTTGGATGTTTTGATTTGAGGAGAGGAGAGGAATGGGATACAAAACAAAATGAGGCAATGCAACATAATGGGTGACACCCCTGTGGTGAAGAGAAGTGTCTCCAGGTAGGAAGAATGACAGGATTTAGCTGTTGGAACTCCCCAGGGTCATCCTGGAAGGGGATGAAATTCTGGTAGGGACTGCAAAACAGGACAACAGTTGGCATTAAACTCTCTGAACATTTATATTGGCTAGGATAGGACATCACTGTCCCAGCTTGGTTCCCTCTGTGTGCTGAGATATTTGATGTTCCCACAGCAGCCCAAGGTGTAACTGAAAGTGGAAGTTCAGGGTAGGAACTCGATGAGCAAAGTGCAACAATAAATGTCCCTTTCAGCCTTGCAGAGCAGCTCTGGCACCCAACTTCCCAGAAACAGAGAGGGCAAGATCCCAGGAGTCTGTTCAGACTTGTCTGTGCAGAAAGAGCCAGGGGATGGTTTGCACAGCAAGAATGAGGAAAGGGTTTGTGGGTGGGAAGAGCATCACACCACAGGCAGGTTCTAAATGCTTAACTGCTCTCCTGGTGTTTGAAAAGGCTTTGGAGCGACAGTGTGTCAGCCAGGGAAACATTCTAAAGTATTTTGTACTGTCCTGTTGAAGAAAAGCCATTCATTAAAAAATTTTTAAAAAACAGGACAGGTTTCTGGGGAACCTTTCTCTATTTTTCATTTTCTTTTCCCCAGCTGTGCATAAACCATATTGCTGAGCACAAAAAGAAGAGTTTCGTGATTATTAATATAAATTAATATGTATTGATTAATATTAATATATTAATATTAATTAATATATAGTGATATTAATCTATTATATTAATTTCTTCCTGAAGGAACACTTTGGTGCACTTGAGGGATGTACATGGCCAAGCCCCCTGCTCATCCCCAGAGCCCAGGGCAGAGGCTGGAGGGCAGGACTTTGCAATTGTGGCTGCTCACTTGCAGTGTGTTAACTGCTCACACCCTTGCAGGATGTGCTTTTTCTCCCCTTGGAGGCCTGATGCAAAGACTTGGGAATCACTGGGAGCTTCTCAATTAATCTCAATAAGCTTTGAGTCATCTTTTGTCTCTATCCTGCCTCCTTGCTCATTCTCTTATTTTTTCCACGTCGGTGTTTTTCCAAAGGCTCCTCGGTGTAAATCCATAATTACTGCAAAGCCTTGCACCCTGTCCTGGGGAAAAACAACATTCCTGGACAAATCTCCCTCAGAAACAACACACAGGAGACTTCTCCAGCTTGAATTCATCTTCCATGCCCAGCAGGCAGCAGCTTAGGAGAGACAGATGGATTTGGGGTTTTGCTCCATTACCATTTCTCTGTGAATGCTTGTTGTCCTGGCCCTGCTCTGAGTGATGTAAAACCCATCTCTGGCTTGACCACTGCACCCCTCAGCCCTCCCTGTGCTGGCCCAGGACATTCCTCTGCTTTCACCTGCTCCTGGAACCCAAACTGGAGGGAGTGAGCACTCCCAGGGCTCCCCTGTGCTGATGGGTGGCTCTAAGGTGGAGCTGAAGGCACAGCTTTGGGAGCTGATTGTGACTTGAGGGTGTACTTACAGCTCTCTTGCCTCAGTCTTTTTTCGTGACAAAAATGTGTAAGTTTAGCTATTCAAGCTTCCCTGTCACCACTCCCTAGTGGGTCCAGCACTGAAGGGCTCTTTTTGGAGCCCAGGGGAGCAGTGTCCAGCTGTGTGGCTGTGGCAAAGCACTTTTTGTCAGCCTCTCCTTCCCTCCCTCCCTCCTCTCCTGCTCCTCTTGAGTTCCATAACTCAGGCACTGAGGAGGATTTTGCTGGCTGACAGCTGCACAGCCCAAACCTGGTGCCCAGCCCAGAGGGAGCAGGATGTTCATGCTACGCGGAGCACTGAGAATTCGGGAGGCACTTTTGTAACCTACTGAACCACATCAGACCCAGGGAAGATCTGAAGATTATGCAGCCCTCCTCAATGTTTTCTTTCCTCACTCCTGGGCTTTTCATTTTTATTTTTCTTGGTGCCAAGCCTGCTAATTTTTTTTTTTTTTTTTTTTTTTTTTTTTTAATTTGCTGGTTGAAAAAACAGCTCAAGTTCTGCCCCTGTATTGGAGTGGCAGCGAAACATGCGTGAGGATTTGCTCCAGTGGCAAAGCCATATCTGATTGGGGAGTGAAAAAAAAAAACCTCAAAAAAAAAAAAAAAAGGGAAAACAGCTGAGGCCCTTCGAACAAGTCATGCTCCTGTGTGCTTTTAATCACTCCTGCCTGCCAAGAGAGATCTTGCACAAGCAAAGCTGGCTCCATGCAGGAGGAACATTTTTGCGTGTGTGCGAGCTGGCTCCCTGTTAACGTGCTCCCTGGAAGCAGTGGCAATGTGCTGCTCACATCCCTGGCTGCTGGAATTACCTTAACCATGGCAAGGTATTCGTGGCTGGGTGGGTTGGTGTGTGTTTTATTGACTTTGAGCTCAGCTCTGAGGGGCAAGTCTCCCTTTGGGCTGGTGAGGAAAGGAGGTAATTCAGAGGGCATTGGAATGCTGGACAAACCTGGGACAATTCAATTTTCTTCCCTCTCGAAGTATGTTTCCTTAACTCAGTTTTATTTGCAGCTCCACTTTGATTTACGGCAATAAAAAGTGATTTATCGGTGTGAAATAACAGACAGCAGGAGCTCTTTTAATTTAAAACTGTGCCTTGCTCTTATTAATTAAGCTTGTTTGCTCATATTAACTTGCTGTGGTAGATGTGCTTTGTGATTTAGAGTGAGCATCAACCAAACAAACCAAAGTATTTTGGCTGGGGTTGATTGTCAGGGCAGAGAGTGTGAGGTGCCTCTCTAAGATGGGAAATAGCAATGCAGGTGCTATAATGTGGTTTTTTACACATACAGACACCCATAAATGATTTATTTTGGGATATTATAGGGGTCACCTCAGTCAGGAAGAAGTGGGGAAGTGGGGGCAGGAGAGGATCTTCATCTGAATCCTTTTATTTTCCTTTTTACTACTGATGCTTTCATCAGAGTTTCTTCCCCCGAGTGATTGCTGGCAGTGATAAGGGAGGGGAGCAGAGGCAGCCTGACAGATCCTCTCTTCCCATGTCAGTGTGGCAGAGAAGGGAAGTATTTCTGCAGGGAAAGGAAACCAAGAGGATTTTCCCTGGGGAGGAAAAGAGCACTAGAGGAATTCAGGATCACACAGGAAAGAGTGATGTGAGAGAAAAAAAAAAGAAAATAGGAAGTAAATCAACACAAAAAAATACCCTGTCACCAAAAAAAGCACCAAAAGTTGGCTGGGATCCATTTCAGGAAGTGGCTGTAAAGCTGAGTAACTTTGTCACAAATCAGGGGAGGACACAAGACATGATGAGGGAGCTCTGAAAAAGCCTCTTTCACCTGTGGCAGATTTTAAAATTTCCCACAGGTGGGGATCAACATCACACATGGGGATGAGATGGGCAGTGAGGAACAGCCTTGGCTGTGAGCTGGAGCAGTCTGGAGTGTGCCAGACTTGTCCAGAGCTGAAATAAATCTTCATTTCTGAGCTTAAAACCTGAAATGGCAAATTCTACAGCTGTCCCTCTCTCTGTTGGTGCAGCCCAGGGAAGAGACTGTGCCTTGGAACTTCCTTCCTACTTCCCATCTTTTTGGGGGGAACTCTTCTGCCATGGCATTTTGGTGTCATAGCTGTGGTGCTGTCCTTTAGCAGGTCTGGAAATGTGGGATGCTGCAGGTTCAGGATTCTGTTGATTTGGGGCTCTAGGACAGGTAACAACCTATTCCAGGGCAGAGCAGAGAGAGGGCAAGGGCTCTTACCAGGCCCTTGGGAGGGATGAATCTTTTTCTTCCCTGGGAGGGTGGGCAGGCTCTGGAATAGAATTCCCAGATTCCCCTGGATCTCTGGCAGTGCCCAAGGCCAGGTTGGATTTTTTTCTTGGAGCAGCCTGGGACAGTGGAAGGTCTCCCTGCCCATTATTTTAAAGAAGATGATTTTAAAGGTCCCTTCTAACCCAAACCATTCCACGATTCAATAATTCTCTATATTCTACTGACTTCTCCACATTAGACAACTGCAATTAAACCACAAATTTATATTGATTCTTAAAATTTTACTCTGTTAACAGTGCTCTCCATTTTTGTCCAGCGTTGGAGCAGAAAATATTTTGTTTACATTATTCTCCCTTCCTTTTTCCTCAGACATTGGACACTGGGGCTTAGAGGAGCCTAGGACAGTGGAAGGTGTCCCTACCCATGGCAGGGGGTGGAAATGGATGGTTTTAAGTTCCATTCCAACCCAACCCATTCCATGATTCTATAACTGTTGTTATTCCCACACGCATTGCCAACCCCTGGTGCAGGATCCAGGCTCTCCTGGGCATGGCAGAGCCATGGTGAGTGTGGAGAGCTGAGTGTCCTTGGGCCATCCCTGACCTTCAGACCCCCAGGAGTCCTGTCCCTGCCTCTCCAGCCCAAACTCACCAGCTGGAGCTCCAAGGAGGGAAGGTGGAGCCTTGGCTGTCCCCATCCCTGTGACCTCCAGGGGAGGAGGAGCTGTCAGCCCTGGGAATGGCTCCCAGGAATAGGGATCCAGGTAGGCTGAGCAAGGAGCTGGGATGGGGACCTGCCACCAACAGCAGAGCAGAGATCCCAGCTGTCACCTGGCACAGCATTTTGTGGTGTGCAAGTAAAGGCTGAGGGGAACTGTGTTTGGGAGGGAGAGAGGTGTGCTGAGTTCAGAACAGACTTTTGGGCATATTTTAAATCCATGTCCCTTCCAAGGAGAGGCTCAGTGTGGGGAATGGAGCCTCTTCCCTAAGGAACATGCATTTGCCTGAAAGGTTTCCCATTAGAGGCTGCACATTTTTACCTCCCCCTGACAGTGGTGGTGGGGCTGAGGTTGGCCTGAGGAGCAGATGCATGTCCAGTCCTTCCCAGCCCTACCCCTCCCAGCCCCCACATTTCCTCCCGTTGTTCTTTTCCAGATCACTTGAAGGTTTTTTCCTGTTTATTATCCGGACGTGCTGCGCTCTCTGTGTTGATTTGACTGTCACATAAGGAATCTCCTACTGGGATCATGGGTGCACTCCCTTATTATTTTATAAATATGTATCTGTGGCCATGGTTCAGAGCTGTGGAAGAGAAATGTTGGTGATTAAACCAAGACTGGAATATTGTTAATGGGGCTAAGTTTAATTACCCTTTCCCAGAAAACCTGCAAGAGTGTGATGAGCACAGTCACAAACAAAAATTCTCCTTAATTGACATAACAGGAAAGGTACTTCAGTGAGCAATTATGCTGATGTCCTGGGCTGGCACATGTGTGTCCTACAAATATATCTTGTACTTCCTGCAAAATTCTTTTAAGTAGCTATAAGGAAGACATTTTTTTTTCTTTTTTTTTTTTTTATTATTTTTTTTTCCAGCAGTTGGCGAAAACTAATCACTGACTTGGAGGCTCTTTTTGAGGAAAACAATGGGACAAAACAATGCCTTTTTTGTGAGACCTGCCAAAGCACAAAGGATGCATGGGATGTTTTTTTTCTTTGTTGCTTTTGTCAGCAGGAAGTTTTGTTGTTGGGAACGACTATAACATGCACTGTCCTTGCTCTACGTAATCTCTGTCTGGTCCTGAGAGCTGGATCCCGTTCCCTGCCTCTTCCAGCTGGCAGGGGCAGGGCTCTGTCTCACCTCGGGGGTTCTGCCCAGCCCTGGATCCCCGAATTCTCCCTCTCCATCCAGACTGATGCCCAGTAAACAAATCCAGGAGTCGGGTCCTCCAATGATTTCAGGGGTTGCACAGGTCAGGGCCCATGTTTAGAATGCTGACTTGGTGAATTACTTCCTTTTTTTTAATTTTTTTTTTTTTTTTTTTTTTAAATTTCAGACAGCTTAAAATGTGTGAGTGCTGTCCAGTGCAGGCAGCTTTCAGAGTGTTGCACCCAGGTGTAAAATATTCCAGACCTCGCCTTTGATGTGCTCAGGTCTGCTTTGTTTCCCTCTAGGTTAGCTGTAGGTCCGTCACAAAAGAGCCAGATCCGACTGAGTAAATCACTTGTGGAAGTTAATTGTTCCCAGTGAAAGCTGGTCTGGCTCATTTCTGCCTCTGTCGCAGGAAGGGACAGAGGTGGTGAGCTGGATCTGCGTCCTGAGCCCAGCGACTTTAATTCTGATCAGATGTCTCTCTTCAGGGCATTAAAGAAAACCTGCTCACTAATCAAAAAGAGCCTCTTCTCTAGAGAAACGTAAGGAAAAAAAAAAATATATATATTTAATGCCTTTTACAGAAATAAAAAGTACTGATATAAAATTTCAGCTCTGACAAATTTCTTTTGCAGGCTATCATAAAAGAAACCTACTTCTCCGTGCTTGGCAGGCACCAGAATCAATGAATGATTTATTTTTTTTTCCCCCCTGGAAAAAAAAAAAAAAAAAAAAAAAAATATCAAATTATTTGTAATGTCAGATACTGTACGGTGGTAACTTTATATTCCAGCTGTTTTTTATTCACTGCTGCTGTATTTAGATTATGTTTTGTGCTTCTCTCCACCAACACTTTCACGTTCTCCTCGAAGTTGGCTCTGGCTTTGTTGAGTAACAGCTCTCTTTTCTTCTCTCCTCAGGTCTGAAGCAGTGAGGATGGAGCCCACCAAGATCAACATGTCCCGTGTGCCCCTGGTCAGTGCACACAAACCCCGCGTGATGTCCAAGAGCGGCCACAGCAACGTCAGGATCGACAAGGTGGACGGCATCTACCTGCTCTACCTGCAGGACCTGTGGACCACAGTCATCGACATGAAGTGGAGGTACAAACTCACCCTGTTCGCTGCCACTTTCGTCATGACCTGGTTCCTCTTCGGGGTGATCTACTACGCCATCGCCTTCCTGCACGGCGACCTGGAGATGAACAAGTTCTCCCCGAAGCGGGAGCCGTGCGTCAAGAACGTGGATTCCCTGACTGGGGCCTTCCTCTTCTCCCTGGAGTCCCAGACAACCATTGGCTACGGGTTTCGTTTCATCACCGAGGAGTGTCCCCACGCCATCTTCTTGCTGGTGGCCCAGCTGGTCATCACCACCCTGATCGAGATCTTCATCACGGGCACCTTCCTGGCCAAGATCGCCAGGCCGAAGAAAAGGGCAGAGACCATCAAATTCAGCCACTGTGCCGTCATCACCAAGCACAACGGGGAGCTTTGCCTGGTGATCAGGGTGGCAAACATGAGGAAGAGCCTCCTGATACAGTGCCAGCTCTCTGGGAAGCTTCTCCAGACCTACGAAACCAAAGAAGGGGAGAGGATTCTGCTGAACCAAGCCAGCGTCAAGTTCAACGTTGACTCCTCTTCGGAGAGCCCGTTTCTCATCTTGCCTTTAACCTTCTACCACATTTTGGATGAAAGCAGCCCTCTGAGAGACCTCACACCTCAGAACCTCAAGGAGAAGGACTTTGAGCTGGTGGTGCTGCTGAATGCCACGGTGGAGTCCACCAGTGCTGTCTGCCAGAGCAGGACTTCCTACATCCCCGAGGAGATCCACTGGGGCTACGAGTTCGTGCCTGTGGTTTCCCTCTCCCCAAATGGAAAGTACGTGGCAGATTTCAGCCAGTTTGAGAAGATCAGGAGAAGCACAGATTCCACTTTTTACAGTATGGACTCTGAAAAGCAAAAGCTGGAGGAGAAATACAGGCAGGAGGACCAAAGAGAGAGGGAACTGAGAACAATGTTGTTACAGCAGAGTAATGTTTGATTGGATGGACAGAATGTTCTGAATATTCCTTTTTCTGCAAACTGAAAAAACCAAAACCCCAATACCTTCTGTGTTGTATGTCTGCTGTGAAACCAGAAGTGAAGCCCTGTTCAGGATTATTTCATTTTCAGCCCTATTTTCAGCAAACAGCCTTGGTGTACAGTGAATCTACCCCTTTGGCTGAGTCGTTAATTGAATATTTTGTAATTAGGCAGGATTTCTTTGCTCCCCACCATGACTTAACAAAATTGGGTTTGTGTTAAACCTCTGCCTTGTGCCACCCCTGAAAGCAGACACGCCGCTTTCCGTTTGGAAAGTGAAACTGGATGCACTGTGCTGATTCCCTCAAGTATTTATTTGACGTGTTTTTTTTTTTACTGTGAACATGCAGGGACAGCACGCAGCACTGCCAGAGGAAAAGGTGCTCTTTTGAATTATGTACCTTTAAAATGGATATTCTCCTTCCAGGGATCACCTGTGGGGGGGGATTCCTGGCGCTGAAAGTAAGTGCATTGAAGAGAAAGATGGTTGGATGTGGGAAGAGCTTCAGGAAGGGGTTAAATTCCTTAAATGTGGAAGGAGGTTGACAGAGCAGTGCTGGGTGGTGGGAAGAGAACTTGCTCTGTGTCTCTGCTGCTCACAGCTTTGTTTTGTGATTGTTTTAGGATCACTCACTTTTTTTTTTTTTTTTTTTTTTTTTTTTTAACCTTGCTAATGCCTGATTTATATCTGATAGCAAAAAAGGGGAGGTGAGGGCAGGACACACACACAGGATCACAACAATAATCAACTAAGGTTACAGCTGGCTTCGAGACACCTGTTTTTTATCCAATGTAAATAGTTTGTAACAGCAGCATAACAATACAATCCTACAGATGGCTTGCTTTGCTCCGGACCATATTTAATTTTGGTTAAAAGAAAGCTGTGTAATGTCTGTAGACAGTATTTACTTTTTTTTCTGGCAGCCATAAAGGACAAGCATTCCTCTCATCCAAATCAATTTTTGGGCTACTAAAACCATTCCATTAATAAATGAATTAAATTTGAGCAGCTCCTGATCTCTTTGTGGCACTGGGGAGAGGGTGAAGGACCCTGGAGATGTTGGAAGAAGCTGAGTACTTGAAGGAGGCATTTGGCTCTGGCACAGAGCTCTGGGAATTCTGCAGGTCACTGCAGTGGCCAGAGGACAGGTAGCAAAGCAGGTGGCACTGCTGTCCATGCAGCATCTCTGTTACAGAGGCTTTTTTTAATGGGAATTTGAAATTATTTCTGGCTCACATCACTTTGGCAGCTCTCTGAGTTCTAGAGATTCTGCTCCTCTAAAGCTCTGGCAAGGAAAAGCTGTTTTAAATGGGTCTGGCCTGAGAGCCACCAAAGCAGGCAATGATGAGAGGATGGGAGGGTTGGCACCAGATGATCTTTAAGGTCCTTTTCAGCCCCAAACCTTCTGAGGTGCTGTGACTTTTGGCATCTTTGCATTTATCTATTTTTTACCAGTTACTGTGCTGAGCTTCCCAGCACCGTGTGGCCTGGTGGGATGCAGGGCTGCAGTCTGCCATACAATATTCTAGAAAGCAAATAAATCCAGATTTTACAGCCTAGAGAGGCACACAGCACGCTGAGCACAGAGGAGGCAGCAGGGATGGATGTCAGGAAGAAAGGAACACACGCTGCAGGGGCCTGTGGGGTGTCTGTGAGTGGGGCAGGGTGGTGGTGGTGAGGAGGGGGATGAGAAGCTCAAAACTGCTCATTTATGTGGAGTTTTAGCTCTCCTGTGGGTGAAAACATACACAGATTTATAGAATATAGAGTATGTATAGAATATAGAATAGAGGTAGAATATATGGTAGAAACATAGAATCATGGAATGGTTTGGATTGGAGGTGATCACCTTCCACTGTTCCAGGCTGCTCCAAGCCCCATCCAAGCTGCCCTTGGACTCTTCCAGGGATCCAGGGGCAGCCACAGCAAATCTGGGCAGCCTGGGCAACATCCAGGTATTTGTTTGAGAAGACAAACTTTATTTAATCCTCAGAGCTTCTCTACCCACTGCAGGGTGAACAAGCTCTCTCAAACCACCAGGGTCTGCCTGGCATTTGTGGAAAGAATGTCCACAAACAATTTCCATAGAACAATTTCCATAAAAATTGGAATTTTTTTATGCTGTGTGGTAACACAGGTCTGCAGCCCCATAGAGAGGATGTCAGTGTTTGAATCATGGATTGGTAATTTCAAATTTTCCATCCCTTTTCCTGGTTTCTTGTTCCATCACACTCATACCTTGTGTGTGTGCTCCCAAGAATTTTTGTGGTCACTTTATCCATCTGAGGTTTGTGTCCTGTGACTCAAAGATGCTTTGGGGGCTGAGGGGAAAGTGGACAGGTGTCTTAACCCTTCATTTGCCAAGTCCTAACATCCATGTTTTGATAATCAAACAAGCATCCCTATCATTTTGGGTTTTGTCCAGGTAAGGACTCAGATAATTCCTAAAATGATTGTCACAGCTGTGTATTGACTATAAAACAGCTTCACCAAGAGCAGGTGAGCTGGTTCTTCTCCAGAAACATCTGATGATGACCTGATCCCTTTGTACATCAATCCCAAAGTCACTGTGTTCTCTGGGCCATTCCAGTCATCAGATTATCCTGGAGGAAAAAAAAAATCTTAAAGCTTCTTAAAGCAAAAGTTTTGAAAAAAAAGGAAAAGAAATATCATGGAAGTGTTTTTGTCTGACCTTTTGGTCCTACAGGGAGAAGAGGGGAGGGGAGGGGAGAAGAGGGGAGGGGAGGGGAGGGGAGGGGAGGGGAGGGGAGGGGAAGGGAGGGGAGGGGAGGGGAGGGGAGGGGAGGGGAGGGGAGGGGAGGGGAGGGGAGGGGAGGGGAGGGAAGGGAAGGGAAGGGAAGGGAAGGGAAGGGAAGGGAAGGGAAGGGAAGGGAAGGGAAGGGAAGGGAAGGGAAGGGAAGGGAAGGGAAGGGAAGGGAAGGGAAGGGAAGGGAAGAGAAGAGAAGAGAAGAGAAGAGAAGAGAAGAGAAGAGAAGAGAAGAGAAGAGAAGAGAAGAGAAGAGAAGAGAAGAGAAGAGAAGAGAAGAGAAGAGAAGAGAAGAGAAGAGAAGAGAAGAGAAGAGAAGAGAAGAGAAGAGAAGAGAAGAGAAGAGAAGAGAAGAGGAGAGAAGAGAAGAGGAGAGAAGAAGCTGTTCTTTATAAAAAGCAAGAATAAAGTTGTTTCTCTCCAACTCCCTGGCAGGATTGGGCAGTGAGGTGGGGTCGGGCTCTGCTGCCATGTCCCAAGGGAAGGAATGAGATAAAAAGGCCTTGAACTGCTCCAGGGGAGGTTCAGATTGGATCCTGAAAAATAATACTGGTCAGACCTTGGGATGAGCTGCCCAGGGAGGTTTGGAGTCACTGTCTGGGGGAATGTTCAGGAGGAGGCTGGAGGTGGCCCTTGGGCTGATGCTGGGGCTGCTGGGGTGATGCTGGGACTGGATGATTTCAAGGTCTCTTCCAATGTTGATAATTCTGTGAAAACACTGGAACTCTTTTACAAAACCAAGAAGAATCTTCATTAGCCAATGAGACACTGCACAGTGCTGTTATATACATACATTAAAATAACATTTATTGACTTCAGCTTGAGAAAGCAGCCTTGCTCTGGAATGAGCTGACATTTTCCCTCCTGACCATCCCAAAGCTGCCTCAGTCACAAGCAAGGATTGCTGAATCTGAATTTAAAATTTCAGGGTCTAAAAAAAAGCAGTGGAATCCCATTGCCCTGTGTGAACAAGAACATGAATGTGTCTGAAAAGTAAATCCTCTATCCCAGAAACTATTTAAAAGTCAGACTTTTTAAAAACCCAGCCATTTACTGTTAAAAATTTTACTGAGGAATGTGACATACTTATGTTTCTTTTATTTATGAGCTATCAAGTGAGCAGAACATTTTTAGAGTGGTTTTATTGCTTGGACTTTACAGCCCACAAATGAGTGAGAACTTATTTCACCTCATGGACTGTCTCTGAACTATTTGCTTTGGCTTTGGCTTCAATAATTCATTGTTCTCTTTTTATTTTTTTTTTATTTGTTTAATGTATTTTTTTTTTCTGTAGGTAGGTGATTGAATAAGCATCATTTCACTTCTGTTGATTCCTTGCAGAAGTTGAGTGTGGCCAGAGTCAAATCCACCATCCCTCATTGATGTTTCACATCTCCCAAAGAGATGACAATGTCTGTGGGAAGAGGAACAGGGTGGTCTCCAGTAAAACATGGTTCTCTAATTTTCTGTCTAGAATTAGGAGAGGAAATAGGTGTAAAATATACTGGGGGAGGGCATTGGGAATACAGAGAATAAAAAAAATCCCAAATACACTTATACACATTCATATGACTGAACATTTGCTACTTCTACAGGATATCACGTTAAAAAAAAACCCAAACAAACAAGCAAACAAATAAAAAAAACCCCAAAAAACAATAACGACAACAAGACAAATAAAAAAAAAAAATCTCAAAACCAAACCAAACCAAAAACCCCACCCAAACAACAACAAAATCCAAAAAAGCCCTCAAAACCAAACCAAACCAAACCAAACCAAACCAAAGAAAAAAACCCCACCAAAACAACAACAAAACAAAACACAAACAAACAAAAAACCCAAAACAAAACAAAAAACCCAAACCAAACCAAAACAAAAACCCAAAAAAACCCCACAAAAAAGACCCCCAAAACCCCAAGAAAAACCCAAACAAAACCCACCAAAACCCCAAAACCCAAACCAACAAACAGGAAAAAATAAAACCCCACCAAAAATCAACTCCCAGATTTGCTTTGCTGACTCAAAGCTCTGGGAAAAGTGAACGCCAAGTCCTGTCCTTGAGCAAACGTTCCTCCTGCCTCGTGAGAGTGTTTGCTCAGTGTCAGCCTGATGACAACCCTGAACTGCTGAGGGAACAGGTAAGACTCTGTGCTGACTCTGACAAATCCATCATGGACAGAAATTAAAAAAAAAAAACTCAGTGTGTGCCCCAGCTGCTGCTTATCCATGGTTATTGTCCTGCTTGGCTGTGTCCTGCCCTCCCTCCTGTCACTGGGATTATGTGAAGAAAAGGAAATATTCCCCAGCCTCCTGCAGAAACTCTCTGCAAATATGAGATGACCAGAGCAGGTTTCAATACTGCCTGAACATCCTGTACCTCTGTGGCCTGCAAGGAGCATTTCCAGGATGTCGCACCTTCCCATTCAGGGCTGCTTTTTGTCCTGTGTGGCACAGAAGGAAGGGGAATTCCACCAGCAGAACAATTTGCAGGGGCTTTTTGCATCTCCTCCCAACATTTTGACTTTTTTAGACACATAAATGGGATTCCACTGCTTTCTTTAGATCCTGAAATTTTAAATTGCTCAGTGCTGGCTGTGCCCCTCACCAGATCACAGAATTTTTGCATTCCTTCTTTTCCATTCCCTGCAAACATTTATCCACACAAACCATGACATGATGGTTGATACTAATTAACACTGAGAGGAGGAAAATTTTTAAGGGAATGAGAGCACAAAAGACATCAGTTATTCCCTGTGGATAAAACCCATCCCTGCTCTACCTCTCTGCTCTGCCCAAGATCAGCATCCTCAGCAGCAGAGTGGAGCCATTCCTGGCACTCCCAAAGCTGAATTTCAAGTGTCTCACAGGTTCTGGGAGAACCAAAACCAGCTCAAGGAGGTTTGTTTCTGCACTGTGGAGATGCTCTGATGATTTTCATGCAGGAAAAAAGTGTCCAATGGGTGCAGCAATAAACTTTCCTTGGCCATATCCCTGGATTTCTGCTCTCTCTCTGGGGAACCCACCAATCTCAGACTAAAATGTTGAGGTTTTTTATGCATTAAAAAGGACTTAAGAGAGGTCAGATGGCTCCAGGACTCATCACTGGCTTTTGCAGTACAAATTGTTCACTCCTATAGACCAATTTCCATGTTTTTTTCCCTTCTCCTACTCACATTAAGCATCTAATTATCCAAAGTTGGTTAGGATCATAATTTATTTATCTTTCCTTTGCTGCAAAGATGTATGCTTGAACCATGAGCAGAGTATGATTTCACTTAACAACTGTGGTTAAGCAACAATCTTCAAGTTAGGTAATTGTTATTCATTCTTTACGGGATGAAATGGGTAAAATGGCCTGAGAAATGTACCCTTTGCTGTGCTCCAAAATAAGAAATATCTCAAAATAAATATCAAAGTCCAAAATGTGGGATGAATTAGGTGATTCACGCTAAATGACCGACCTTACCAGTTATCCAAAAAAACCCCAGATGGTTATTTTCAGGGAAAAAAAAAATTTCTAAATTCTACCCTAATGGTAGAAAAAATTCAGGACACTGAACACCATGAAAGGTGCTTGCTGTAAGTCAGGATAGTTTTCCAGACAAACAGCTGCTCTCTTGTGATGAACACAGATTTTTAGGGAATTCTGGCTTCCCAAAGTGTGTCCAGCTGATATTTCTGTGACAGAACCACTCTGCTTTCAGTGCAGCACCATCAGGTGTCTGGGGAAGGTCAGAGTGGGGATTGTGTCATTCCTGATGAGATTCCCAATTTTTTCTTCCCTCCTTGTCCCCTGTTTTCCATGGATTCAGAGCTGTTCTGTACCCCAAGTGCCCTGAAAAAGCAGTGAGCAACAATAAGAGCCTTTTATGAGCTCTGCATGGACATGAAGCATCTCTAAAACTGCAGGTTTGAGTGTGTAATAGGACAGTTTATGGCTGAAAAAATAAGAAAAATTCTTTGCAAAAGACAGACAAGGAAGAAGGGGAGAAATAAATATCTACCCTGAGTGTGGAGCACTTCAGAACTGAGACTTGCATTCCACTCCAAACAAACTGCACCTGAGCATAAGGAAAATTGTTCTAAAAAACAATTTTTTAGAAATTTCTTCTAGAAAGTTGTTCTAAATCAATTTTTTTTTCACTTATTCCTGGGTGAATATGACAGCTGATCTTTCCTCCTGCAACCAGAGCGTTTGAAAGCCACAACAGCCACTCCAAATTGATTTTTGGAAACCCCAGAAATGGCTGAGCCTTCTGATACATTGGAAACAAGTTTACTCAGCTGTGAAATGCCCATTAATGACCCACTGATTGCTTTACCCGGGCAATTTTATTTATACAGACCTCAGAAACCCGGGCAAATCTTTCCCTGTGAGAGGAAATAACCAGGCTGAGTTCATTCCCTGATAGGCTTCTTCCATTCCCCACTTCTACAGCAAAATGAGAGCTCATATTCACATGGAATTATTCCAGCACAATCATTTAACAACTCCCAGTAACTCAGGCCACAGTGGCCTGTGGATGTTGGGGGACTGAAACGTGGGTGTCTTTCCCTCAGCCTCAGCTTTGCTGAGCAATTCCAGCAGAAATAAAAAAGGAAATAATCACATTGCCACATGCCTCGCTCCACTTTACCGCTCTCGCACTCTGAATTTACAACTCCTCTTATTTCCACATTTATTCTCATGTGCAGACGAGCCCCAGGCTAGGAAGGAAGGGCTCCAGCTTCCCTCATGGAAGTGGTCCTTCCCAGGAATTCTTTCTGGGTGTTAATGTCACCGAAATGCAGAGGCCAAATTCTTGGCTCCACTTGGTTCCCCTTCTCTGCAGCATCCTGGCTCTGCAGAGGGGCTGTAAAAGTGATCCAAAAAGCCAGCTGAACCTTTTCTCTGGCACAGGGGGAAGGATCATCAAGACCAGGCTGTTTCCACTGGAAAAAACGAGCTTCATTTTGTTCAAGAGACGAATGAGCTGCAATGAAATTTTACAACTCCCATAATAAGCCCATTATCAAGATTGTGACAAAAAAAGAAAAAAAAATAAACTACCAAAAAAACCCCAACTCAACGAAAAAACTAAAAAAAGCTTTAAACTTCCAGTAGTTTCATGCTAACCCAGAAGAATTTCAGCCAGCTCTAATTCTGACTGGTGATGATCAGTCGGTGTCAGATACAGGTTTGTTTAAACATTGCATTTTACAGCCCCTAAATTTGGCTCTTTAGCTGGAATTTTAACTTGGGCTTCACTGCTAATCCACAAAGTCAGTGACTGAACTGGTATTTCACAAGTTTGTCTGTGGGCTTTCATATTCTGAAAGTGCCTATTTTTAACCCTGCATTGCAACACCACCATCCCATTACCAAAGAGTCATCTCATACCTGAATCGAGCTGCTAAATAACAGCAGCTCTGCCTGGTTTTGCTTTTGCTGCCCTTTGGAACAGGAGAATTTTTATTAAGGCAGTTGAGGTGATTTACTGCCATTCCTCTTCAGAGCTGGGAAGCTGCTGTGGCACAGAAGAGCAAAACATCAGCTGGGGCTGTCCATACCAGGTGTCAAAGCTGAGTTTTGAGTTGGGTGAGCTCACACTTAGGGCAAATTTTTAATACATTTGATGCTGCCTGAGAGGTGGGAAGTGTGAGATCTTTTCTCTCTTCCAGGAGCCTTATAGATCATTTAATTCCCAACCCCCTGGGCAAGGACACCTTCCACTATCCCAGGTTGATCCAAGAAAAAAAAATCCAACCTGGCCTTGGACACTGCCAGGGATCCAGGGGCAGCCACAACTTCTCTGGGCACCCTGTGCCAGAGTCTCACTATCAGTTTGTTTGGCTTCTTTTGGATTTCTTTAGTTAAGTGGAGCCACTGCATTGCTCAAATGGGTCCTCTCTAAGGCTGGGCAGTGTTTGAGGATAAAATTTGATGTCCAGTTTGAGAAAAGCAAGATCAGCAACTTCCTTCTACCAAATAGCCTCAAAAATGTGTGATGTTGTCCTCCAGCATCCTTCTCCTACCTAACTTGTGCCAGAGAGTTTTCTTGGGAATATCCTGCTCACAGTCGGGCTTAGGGAACAGACAGCTGCTGCAGGGCAGGAATATGTTCATTTATAACCACATCTTTTCTGATGAAGCTTCATCCAAAATAGTTTCCAATTTTCAGAGAGATTTGAGGGGGTGATGAAACAACATTCTCCAGGGATTTAAACTACAAACAAGCCCAGGGGCTGAAACTAAGTGGAAACGTTCTAAATGTGAGGAGACCAGCTCCAAATGGGGGTTTAGGTTCCAGAAATAGAGTGTTTGCTGCTAGGGATGTATTTCCAGTCCCCTCCCCTGGGTCACTGCGTGTCACCACACTGCACTGTGTGTGTGCTGTACAGGGTGATCTATGCTGGGGCTAATTCAGCTGCTGGCAAAACACAGAGGACCCCAGAGGTGATCCAAAGTCCCTTGAAGTCAAGGGCCCTTTCCGTGGACTTCAAGGGACTCTGGATCAGTGCTGGAGTGATGGTGAGCCAAGCTCACTGCTGGAACAAGTGATGGCAGCTCCATGGAAGCCAACACAGCTCCATTTCCTCGTGCCAGCAGTGAATCTGGTCTATAAACTTTATTCCTCAGCGATCAGAGGCTGCATAATTCATTCAGTGGCTCATGAGTAATTAAATTTTCATGGCCATCAGTGTATCAGCCATGTTATGGACCCAATTACCTTCTGAGTGTATGAAATAGTTCTTGCCCACGATCATTTATTTAAATGTTCCCTCTCCCTCGCTGCTGTTGTTGAAGCTGTTAGGGTTTGCTCACTCTGCTTATCTAAAATGCCATTTAATCTGTGAAGCCTTCCTGTTCACACAGTGGCAAGGTAATAAAATGGAATGTATGATTATGAGCCTGGTTTTCATTTATCCAGAGCGTTGGTGGAGGAGAAAGTCACCACGTGACTTGTACAAGAGCAGGGTGGAAATAACTCTGGACATTACTGGTTCTAGTAAATGTAGCAGCAATTCTGAGCTGGCTCAGTGCTCATTTTCAGGCTTTTGAATTCAGAGGGGACCTTCAAAGAACTGCATTTACTTTACCAAAAAGGTCTGGGTGAGAGATGCAACAGAGTTGTGGAGACTGTAATGGCAACATTTATGATCAGGAGACCACACAGACAAAAATAATAAATGGGAGAGCATTATGGCATTATGGAGAATGTCCTGGGATTTCTTCCCCTTTCTGTTGTTTTATTTAAGTCTAAAGGCTGATTGCTTGTTTTATTGGATTTTTTTTTTTTTCATATTAGCATCCCGACAAATGACCATCATCTGTGGATTGTGGAGGATGAAATGCTCCACAGACTTCCATCTCTTTTTTTTGGCCAGCTGAACGAAAAGCCTTAATCCAGATAACAGATGTCAAGGAGAGTATAGCTTTTTTTATGAACACATAAAATATATATGAAAATAATTTACTTTACATTTTGGCAAGAACAGGCAGCGAATATAATCAGGGCCCCAAGAGCTGTTGCAAACCTTATGGTAATTTGTGTCTGGGCAGGAGAAATTTTGTGGTAGTGCAAAAAAAAAAAAAAAATGGAAGCAAAGGAACATTGCACCATTTCATTCTTATTTTTTATAAACATCACCAGTGACCAACTAGGAGGAAAAACCCTGTTAAAAACACTAACTGAACCTATTTTCTTCTGTAAACAAGTTCTTCTTAAATTCTGTAAATAAAGAGGTCTTCCCCAAAAGTTCTAACACAATTTTTAAAGCAGAGCACTTCTGATTTTGTCTTAAGGTTGAATAACTAGAAATACAAAATTTTTTGGAGGTTTCTTCCCCTTCAGGCAACAGCCACCCCATGAATAGTTAATGTGGCACTTGGCACATGTGAAGGGTCTGTGGTGGAGGAAGGAACAAGGTAGTGATGGGTGGAAATCTCTGATAACCCCAATAAAAGTGTGGCCTGATTTCTTTTTCGTAAGCACCATTATCAACAAGCTGGTAACAATCCACCAGCTGCATCAGGAGCCATGCTGGAGTGATTAGGTTTAATTAACACAGGGTGGTTTATCAGAAAGAAATGATTCAGCCTTGCAATCTTTCATTCATGTCTTCATGGAGGGGAAGGCACAAACTCCAGCATCATTTCCTCTTCTTCCCATTGTTTGCACAATCAGGCTCTGAGGGTGTCCTGGGTATTGCAATGCCTGGAACTGAACTTGCTGGAACATCAGGGTGATAAATCCTTCTCTCCCCAAAATGAAAATGCTTTCAGGCTGTTCAGAGCCTTCACAATTGCATTTGTGGAAATGTCAGTGTGTCCCAGAATGGTTTTAAACCAGGGAGATTCACGATTCAGGATAAAATCTGAATTTTATCAGATTCACCCGTGAGGTCAGGACCTACATGGACAAGTACAGACAGGTTTGGTGAGATGGTCACTCCCTCAGGAGCACAAAGCATGGGAATAAATGTGTGGGGATGGGTCAGACATGGCACTGGGTGTAATTTAAATCATGCCACTGAAGGTGGAAGTCTCCCTGATTATAGACTGGGAGAGGAGGACTGACATAATCCTCATATCCTAGAATGCTTGGGCATGGATGGAACCTTGAGGACAGTCTAGTTCCTACTCCCTGCCATGGATAGGAGCAGCTTCCAATAGACCAGGTTGCTCAGAGCCCCATCCAAGCTGGCTTTGGACACTTCCAGGGAGTGTCCACCTGCCTGTTCTGCTGGCTGATGTCCCATGGGTGATTTAAGCACATTTGGTGAAGGGCACAGGTACCTCATCACAGCCCACAACTTCCTCAAGAGGGGAAG
Source organism: Zosterops lateralis (assembly GCF_965231275.1). NCBI lineage: Eukaryota > Metazoa > Chordata > Aves > Passeriformes > Zosteropidae > Zosterops > Zosterops lateralis. The sequence continues at coordinate 3,529,583 of NC_139763.1, forward strand.
AGAAGGGGCAGGTGCTGATCTCTCCTCTGTGTGACCAGGGACAGGACCTGAGGGAGTGGCTGGAGCTGTTTCTGAGGAGGTTTAGGCTGGATTTTAGAGAAAGGCTCTTCCCCCAGAGGGTTCAGGCACTACCCAGGCTCCCCAGGGAATGGGCACTGCCAGAGCTCCAGGAGCCTTTGGACAGCCCTGCCAGGGATGCCCAGGGGGGATTGTTGGGGCTCTGGACAGGGACAGGGTGGGACTGGATGGGATCCCTCCCAAATCAGGATATTCCATTATTTTTTTTGTCTTTGTCCCCCCATTTCTCTTTGCCAGCAGCAAGTGCAGCACCTTCCATGGGTGACTCTCTTTGGGCTGAGCTCCACAGTAACACAAATCCACTCAAGCACCATCCTTGTTCAGACTTTGCTTTCAGAATACTTTTAGTCTATTTTTTTTTTTTTTTTAGTCTAGGAGCTCCAGGAGCCTTTGGACAGCGGTGCCAGGGATGGCCAGGGGGGATTGTTGGGGGGTCTGGACAGGAACAGGAGTTTCTCTGGATGATCCCTGGGGTTCTATTCCAGCTCAGGCCATCCTTTGATTCAATGAGGACTCTGACCCCCCATGACAGCACCCAACACCTCTTTAACCACAACCAATTCTCCCAGCTTGATAATTTTGCTCCAAGGGCAAGCCTCACATCACCCTGGCTCCAGCACTAATTAGTTTATGGGCTGAATGCAGCCCTCACAAGCCTTTCTAACAGCAGAGTGATGAGACCAGTGAAGCCTCTGCTCAAGAAAAGCCCCCCGAGCACAGAGAGGCTTTGGGAAATATTTTTCATGCCTAGGACAAGTCAGTTGGAATTTCCAATCTGCAGCTTCCCCACAGCTGCAGCCACCCCTCTGAAATGGGTCTGTCTTGAGGTATTTATAACGTGTCTGTCACCAGGGGAAAAGCCGCAGCCAGGTTTGCAGCTGATGCAGCTCGTCATCCTTTTGTCTCTCTCCCAGGTTCCTCACCCTGCAATTCTTCCCTCCAACAAAGAGTTTGTTACAAACCTTTGCCCCTCCAAAAGCTCCCTGTCTCCTTGCACAGCACCATGCCCTCCACAGAGGAAAGGATTTTAAAGCTTTGATTTTTTCTGTTCATGAGTTGGGGTGACTTTGGATGCCACATTGAGCAGCCACATTTAGCTCAAGAGTGTTTCTACCAGCTCTCCACACTTTCCAAATTAACTTTCAGTGTCTGAATCTACCAATCCTGGCAGGTGACCACTCTGAAAGGATCATAGGCCAATGCAGAGCATTGCCCTTGGTTCTGCACAGCCATGAACTGCTTTTCCCTCTAATCTCCTTTCTGACCAATTCCAAAGGTACTTCAACCTGAACTAACTCTCTAACAGCCTCATCAGCCATTTCCTTTCCATTTTTGTCTGCAGTTTTCATCCCCTTCCTTGTGTTCTGCCCAGTATTTACTCGGAGGAGAGTAATCTTATCTGAAAGATGGAGTTTCTGCTCTTCAGAGCAAATATGCAGCTTGAACTGCTGGTAAATAACCTGTAAAGGAGCTGATAAAGGAAAATCACTCCCAAGCAGTTCTGGTCTGATCCAGATCTGCAGGCAAGGTAAAGACCTGGGACTCCAGAAAGCAGCCAAGGAATTTGAGCATTTGTGCTGTTTCATTGGAATATATGTCTGGGCAAAGTCACCCAGGGCTTCCCAAACCAACCCCACCACTGAGTTTTGTGTGTGTGCCTGCACGTCTGAAATTTGACAAATCTGAAGTTTTGCAAAATATGTTTGGGAAAAAACATTCCAAGGGGCATTTATGTTACAAAGAGCTGAGAATTCATGGAAAAAGAGGAATTCCTTGGTCACTCAGCCCACCTGGAAGGGCTCAGCCACAGGGATTTGCTGAGCCTCAGTGTGGATGGGGGGGGAAGCCTTTTTTGTCAGCTTTGAGCAGGGCTGAGTTTTCACACTCTGGGGATACTTTGCCCCAGTTAAAACGTTCACAGGGTGACCTCTCCCTGGGGCAGACAGTCCAAAGGATGGAAACACCAGGCAGAAATTGCTGGCAGCCCCTTTTCTTTTTCTTCCCCAAGCTTTCAAACATGGAGAAAACAGAACCTTCCTTTCTAGCTCTGCCTCATTTGCTGAACCCTGCCCCTTAGTCAGCTCCATTCTAAAAACCCAAACCCACAAAACTTCCTACACGGTGATTAGTTACACCACTACCTTTCATACATTTGTGACTTGCAATTCTTCTCTGTGTTGGAAGTTTTTCACATGGACTAAAATCAAACCCTGTGTCTTCCTGGGCTCTGTGCCAGGGTCTCAAACCCCCCTGCACAGACCCCAGACTCTGTTTTTTGGGTCCCACGCCTCTCTACTGAGGTCTGTGACCATCCAGGGTGCCCAGAGGGATGCCCTGGACTCTGATACAGAACATTACAGATTCCAGCACTGATTCCCCATGTTTTCCCTAGAGAGAAGCCTCGTGGGCTTCCAAGGTATCACCCACAAAGCAAACAATTGCTCCTCTGGCTCTCCACAGCCCCCATTCTGTGCTTGCTTTGCCCACACTGCTGCTCCACAGGGGCTGTCATAGACCATGGAAAATTCCAAAATTCCCCTTTAGGATTCCTGCGTGTTCTGAGTGGGGGGAAGGGGCTGGGTCTGCGTCCAGATCAAGTTTAGATTTGGTTTGTGGCTCGAAGCTGACCTGGGGCTGGAGTTCATGCTCATAATTGAGGAGTGGAAAACTCAGAGATTGGCCTGATGGGGGATCTTAGTGAAAGAGCTGCTCTCATCAGATTTGGGGCACATGGAAAGCAGAGTAGGACATGGAGTATCCCCTCAACACCCATTGATTCCCATGGGATGACCAGAAGACTTTCCATTAAGCCCTAAAAACAATCTGTGTGTGGCTTCTGATTTTCTAATTCTTATGCTGAACAGGATCCACTGAGTGGATTTGCTCGTGGGGAGCAAAGCCTTGGATATTTAACAGTTATTGTGACTTTTTGCCTCTTTGTGATACCTAAACTATGCCCTGGGCTGGGATTTATCCCAGTCTTCCACTGCTACACACTCTAAAAGATGAGGAGGTCTTCAAAATCAATGAGGGTGGCATCTCTGGGCTTGGAGAAGAAACACTTTTTGGCAAAACAACACAGCCTGTCCCCAGGCCAGCAGGGTTAGATGAAATCTGCCTCAGGTCCTCCTGGCTGATGTGCTCCAGCCCTGGGAGAAACAAATCTGTTTGCTCTTTTTATCAGTGCAGCGCACAGCATCAGTTTTCCATTCATGCCATTGTTAATCCAAAGGGGAAAGAAGCCAAACCTTTCACTTTTCCACTGTTGTTAAAGCGCAGGCATTTTATTTGGAGACTCTGAGAACATAATTGTTTAGAGTCTTAAGTAAGATTCCTGTGCTGCCAAAGATATCCATTCAGAAACCACGATCAGCCCACTGAAGTTCCTAGGGCTGGCATAAACATCATGAGACCTTAAACAAAACATCTTTCTTTCTTTCTTTCTTTCTTTCTTTCTTTCTTTCTTTCTTTCTTTCTTTCTTTCTTTCTTTCTTTCTTTCTTTCTTTCTTTCTTTCTTTCTTTCTTTCTTTCTTTCTTTCTTTCTTTCTTTTTCTCTCTCTCTCTCTCTCTCTCTCTCAATCTCAATCTCTTTCTCTCTCTCTTTCTACCACGCTCTTTCTTTCTCTCTTTCTTTCTTCCTCTCTCTTGCTCTGCCTTTCTCCTCTTTCCCTCTCACTCTCCACGTCTCTCCCCCCAGGAATAATATTCAAAAGCTTTTCTCTGGACCATTAAAAGCAGCACAACTTGGTTTTCAGTGGGAAGTAAGACCCAGCTATAACCACCTGACTCTGGGACATGAAGTTTTCAAAAAACCCCAAATATTGGTGAGACTTTTAGTGCTGTTACAAGAACCTGCCACACTTACCTGCCACAAGAGCTCCACATAACCCAGAGAACTAACAAAATCCAGCTACATGCCATTTATATCTTTTTGGATTCCTATTTGGTGATAGCAATTTCATGGCTACTTTTGTTACTATTTATTGTCTATTTTAGAGCAAAACTGTGGCCAAACTCAGGACACTCATGCACTGAGAAGCAGCCATTAAAGTCTTAAAGGATGAGATGAACAAAGGGAGGAAGAAATGAGAGATTCCCTCTCCCTCCCCATCCCAGCACCAGGGGATGGAGAGCCTTTCCCACGCTGTGTCAGGAAGCCCCTGGCAGAGCTCAGAGCAAACCCTGGTGCCTATTTCCAGGCAAGTTTGCCTTATTTGCAAATCCTTCCTATCCAACCAAAGCCAAGGAGATGAGATCAGCAACCTGAGGTGACCCAACCCCACATGAGCCGTGTCAGGGCACTCTCTGCCCCCTCCTGCCTGGGCAGGGGTGCTCAGGATCCTGCTGGGACAAGGACAGGGTCAGTTTGAGGTGCTGAAGGGCAGCACAGCCCCTGCCACGTTACCTGTGACCTCAGGGTGACTTCAGGACATGGGACAGCACAACCGGTGCTGCTGTGACCTGAACTCAGTCACCCCCAGCCCCTCAAGGGCTCCCTCTCAAACCATGACCAGCTCTCAGGTGGCTCCTTTTGGTCCAAGAGGAAAGAAAGCATGAAGGGCCTTGCTTACTGTGGTGTGAAGGGAACAAAGGAACAAAGTACAGAGCTCCTGGAAGTCAACAGAGTACAGAGAAATAGCTCAGGCCTGGCAGGAATATCACTTCATTAAATAAATAATAATAAAAAAATTCAGTGTGCTGATCAACGTCCTGAATATTAAGAGATTTGTTTGATTATTATCAGGACTGAGCTGCTTTCCACACACCTGGAGAACTATCTAATGTAAATAAACTTTATGACTCCTAACTATATATTACTAGGTAATGAACATAATGACTTTATGAAGGTTATTAGGAGTAACTGCATAAACTGCACCTGGGATAGGTATTGCATGTTCTAATTTAAATTATTCTGGGAGAAACAAAAAAGAGGGGAATAACCATCCAGTTTTCTGGAGAAGGTGATTTAAGGTTATATCATAAGCAAAGCTGTTGGGTTCAGAGGTCTTGCCTCTAATGCACTGAAAATTAGATATCAGTGGAGTTTGGGATCAAAAATTATGGAACCAAAACTCCTTTCAGGTGGAAGGTGAGGATGGGCAATAAGCACAAGCAAGAGGAGGGGTTTGTTTTTGCCAAGAGGATGGGATAGGCCTCCCCAGAAGCAGGGAAGGCTCCAGACCTTAGGAAGGGGCTGGAATTAAGATCTCTGCTGTTTCTTTCCTTGGAAGTGGATTTGATTTAAGGAAAAGTTGTTGTCTCTAAAGGCTGTGCCTGCTGATGATGAGCTGGGACTCAAGTCAGAGTGGCTGGCATGAAACAAGCCCAGCTGGGCTCAGGGATTTGGGCCATGCAGAACATGCCTGAAGCTTCAGCTGGCAGTGCCTGGGGACCTGGAGGGACCTGGAGGGACCTGGGGGACCTGTGAGATGCCTCCTCCAGCACAAGGAGCCATGGAGACCAGAGTAGGAGAGGAGTCCAGAGAGGGTTTGTATCTCCCTGGGTCAGAGAGGTTGTTCATTTGCCAACTCTGGCAGCAATGGGGCTCTGCTGGAAAATGTTCCTCTTCTGGATGTTTCTTATGGGTGAAAGCATTGCCCCTGTCACCCTGTGACCCTGCCAGGACACTCTGGGGACTGTGCTGCTCCCAGCTGTGGCAGCCCCTCAGCTTCTCCAGTTCCCCCTCTCCTCACCACCAGCTGCCTCTGAAAGAAAAAAGATCTTTGCTGTTTATTTTGGATGGTATTTACACCCCTTTTTAGTTCTTGCAGGTCGTACACAAAGGACAACCTTTGTCAGGTTTATTCTGATCCCTGCCCAGATCCATTTCCAGGGCTGATGCCAATCTGGCTGGCTGCAAATGCAGGTGCCCTTTCCTTCCTGCTCTCCTTGCTTGTGGTTACACAAGTGAAATAAATTATTTACAACAGATTTTTTGCCACTGCAGCGTTGTTCAATTTAGTGAAAGTGCTCCTGTTTAAAGGCCAAATCGTGCTGCTCTGTGGATGTGTTCCCTGGACTCTGAGAGGAGCTACAATTATGTAATTTGGTTTTATGTGTGAATGGGCAGATACTTTAAAAGTCTGTTCAGTTCTCCTAGAAAGGCTCTGTAGGAGCTGGCAGAGCTGACAGAGGGCAAAGCACCTTGTGTGCACACATTTCTGATCCAGGATACAATCACAGAATGGTTTGGGTTGGAAGGGGCCTTACAGATCACCCCATTCCACACCTTCCATTAGACCAGATTGTTCCAAGACCCAAATGGGGTTGAACAACCTCCAGGTGCAGCCTGTGGGATTTGTGGGCATTTCAGACAAAGCTCCAGGTGTTTACAAGAGGATGGAGGGACAGGGCACAGGGAATGGCTTCAGACTGACTGAGGGCAAGGTTAGATTGGATCTTAGGTGAGAATTCTTCCTTATGGTGGCAGTGAGACCCTGGCACAGGGTGCCCAGATTTGCTGTGGCTGCCCCTGGATCCCTGGAAGTTCCCAAGGCCAGGTTGGACATTGGGGCTTGGAGCAGCCTGGGACAGTGGGAGGTGTCCCTGCCCATGGCAGGGGTGGGAATGGGATGGGATTTAAGGTTCTTTCCCACCCAAACTATTCTGTGATCCTGTGAAAACCATCAAACCCATGGGAACACCAGCTGCAAAATAAAGGTGTGGCAGCTCTGCTTTGCAGTATTGGGGACCCCAGACTTGTCACAGGTCTCAGCCCAACATTTCTGAATTCTGCCTCAAGTTTTGAGGTGGAGAATGACCTCACTGTTGCCAATAACTTCTCCCATAAATTTCATATTTCTCTGTTCAGGAGAAAATGGAACTTTGGGAGCTGGTCCTGCCCCATGAAATCATCTGCCCACAGGAGCTGTGGGCCCTTGTCATCCTCTAATACACACACCAAAAGGAATGAGGATTTAAAAAAAAAACAACCCAAAGTGAATCCTGAAAACCCCGAAAGCACTAAATCAACACACAACACTGCACAAGTCCTTTTTCCTCTGGGAAAGGAATGCCAAACCACATGCCCCATGTGCTAATTATGTGATATAATGTACTTCTGGAGACACATATGGCTCCTGAGCTGATAAAAACAGGATAATAAGAATAATCCCCAAACTATGGATAGTAGAGAATTGTTGGCTAAATTCAGAGAGTCGTTTCCATTAAACTGAAATAGGAATGGGTGAGATACACTGAGAGGTATTTCTGGGTTGGTGTTTTTGTTTGGTTGGGTTTGTTTTTTTTTTTTATCCAGAGAGAAACCAACCCTTTGGTCAACAGGAAAAGCTGACTGAGGGGGCTGTGGAGGGCATGGCTGAGAAGCAAGTCACACACTGAAACTCACAGTAAAGCACACGGCCTTTGAAGCAGAGGTTAAAATAAAAGATCCCACGGGGTTTCTGACCTCCCAGAGGCTCAGTGCACCGTGGGCACCAGCAGGAGAGAGGACTCAGGGTTGGAGGCTTCCTGCTCCTCCAAGGCAACAGGATGAGAGTCCCAGCATGGCCCCAGGCATGCCCTGCACTGAGATAATGTCACTGCTGCAGCCCCTGAGCCCTCCCACTTCCTCCAGAGCATAAACACCTCTGCTTCCTCTTGATTCTCCCAACAGATATTTGGCAGTGGAGCTTCTCAATTTCCTCGGGAGAGATGAAGAAAAGTCTAGGTTCTTCCCAGTTGCGCAAATCCCCCCCCCCTTGATTATAACCTTGGCATGCAGCAAGAAATGATTTCCTCTTTCATCAGTGAAACCTTTGCACAAGCCTCCCCTGGCTCCTCAGCGGGCAGGAAAGGCACAGGAGAGGGCACAGCATGCTCTGGGTCGGTGCAGCCTTATCAGTAACTAAATATAAGCAGCAGGAGGATATTTCCTGGCATTTACGCCATTGGTGCTCCCGATGACTCCGCCGCGATTTGTCGCGGCCCAACACCTCTGCCCCCTTCTCCAAAAGGGCTGGATGCAAAGTCATTTCCAAGGCCTTTGCCACACCAAACCTGCAGCAGGATGCCAGTAATGCCTGCACAGTGAAGGACAGTGTTTTTATGGAAGGTTGGCCAGGCCTTCTGCTGGGAGGAATTGCCATAAATCATCGGCGCCTCTCTCCCCTCCAGCTCATCATGCTGCGCAGTCCTTGTGCAAGGAAATCATTCCACATCCCATTTCCCTCTTTTTTTCTGAGGGAGGGACATTTCAGCCTGCTGAATTTCTCCATTTCCCACACGCTCCCCTCTGGTGCAGGACCCATCCTTAGGGATGTGACTCCACTGTGACAACGACACTGCTGGCCCAGGCACCTGTGGGCCCCTCGGCACCTCACGGAGTGAGAGAAGGACTCTGCTTTAGGAACAGCAAGGACAGGATGCTGTGCAGTTTTTAGCCTTTTGTGTATTGAATCCCTGCTCTGCACAATGGCATGTTTGGGAGCTCAGCAGTCCCTCAGGAGGAAAACACACCGGAGGAAGCATTTCCTGCCGCGGGCAGTTGACAGCTGGCGTTGGGAAAGGGCGATGGCGAGGGGGATATTCTGGGGCAGTTTTGGTGACATTGTTTTACTCCTCCTGTCAACAGTGCTGGTGTTGCCATGGCACAAGTGCAGTGAGAGATCAAAGGGGGAAGGTGACAGCAGTGGAGGGCCTCAGGTTGGTGTGTGTGACCCAGGCAAGCAGAATTTGGGACACACACACCGACCTGAGGCTTTTCACTGAGTCTTCATTCAAGCCCGACTCATTCTCCCCTGCTGGTCATATTTTCTGAGCAAGGGTGGAGATGATGAGCACAGAGCTGCCACAAATCTTCAGATGCACAATGCCATGCATGGATTATGTCTCTGAAGAGCTGTGATAGCTTTGGGGAGGTTCCAGTGACAATGCAAAATGGTATGGGGTGAATTCAAGCCACTTATAGGGCTCTGGGAGTGTCCATGGCCAGGTTGGATGAGACCTTGAGCAACCTGGTCTAGTGGGAGCTGTTCCTCCTATCCAGTTGGGACTGGATGATCTCTAAGATCTCTTCTATTTCCTTCCTTAAAATTCTATAATTCTATTTTTGTGGTTCAGTCAGCTCTTAACAGAGAAGAGATTTCATGGGCCTTATTTTCTGCAACGAGACAAGGACAAGTTGGAACATACAGGTCAGGATAAGGATGGTTTTGCTGAAGTCCTGAAAAAGCATGACCATTTCAGTTAGTAATGGGAATATGAGAGGAAGAAACAAAAGGAGTGGGCAAAGAAATTCATCTGCTGAGCTCTGAGGGCGACAGAACTGCAGCAGCCAGAGCTGGGGGAGCTGGGCAGCTGGGAAATGAGAGAGATATGAAAAGTAATAATAATTTCTATTAGCTGGCGACAAAATGTTTTATGAGCAAACCAAGGTTGTACATCTAGTACAATCACATGTTTCTAGCCAGTAAGTGCCTCCACAAAACCCATGGCACAGCTTAGCCAGGCAGTAACATCACTTATTTTTGGGAAAAGGAATTTGAAATAAAGATGATATAAATATGAAAAAAAAATCGCTTTGGACAGTCATAGTTTCCATGAGTGGAAATGCCTGAAACAATTTCTAAACAAAAGGGTATAACTAAGAAAAATACCTATTTTAATTGACCAAATATTTTGTTGAATTCCTATCAATTTCATCGAACTGCTTCAACCAGAAAGGGCTGAGAAGACAAAATGTTAACCAACAAAATATTTAACTTCAAGATTCTCAAACAAAAAAAATATTTGGTTTTCCACTTTGAATGTGAGGGTAGCTTTCCAAAATAAATCTTTGTATAAATATATCTTTAAGATTAAGGCAGGTGGGCGAGTGTTTGTCTCTGAACTCATTTATTTGCAGTTTGGGGCAGCTTTACTGGAGATGCAAAAGGACATTGCTCAAAAGGGCTCCTGGCATGTCACACACCACATTTTCCAGGACAGCTGCACAATCCTCTTTTGTCCACCCATCCCCTGGCATCGTGACTGTCATCACTTCTCCTGCCTTCAGCTGACAAAAGGAACTTTACAACACAGATGGGCTCGTCCTCTGTGCTGCTGATGGGCTCATCCACGGCTACCCCAGCGTGTCCCTTGTGTCACCATCCCTGGAGGTGTCCAAGGAAGGCCTGGATGTGGCACTCAGTGCTCTGGGCTGGGTCACAAGGTGGGGATGGGTCACAGATTGGATTTGATGACCTTGGAGGTCTTTTCCAGCCTCGGTGATTCTGAAATTTTGGGATTCTGTCAGCTCATTGCCACATATCTCCTTTCCCAGCAGTGCTGTTAAAGCAAGACTGGTTGCCTTTACTCCTTTTCTTCGTAACACTTCCTTTATTATTAAAAGAAATTTAAAATAACAGGCAGCAAGCTGAATGTTTACTTAATTATTGGTCAGGAGTTGGCTCCCGTGGAAATGTTGGCTAAAGGCACTGCTGTACAACGCAGGCCCTTCCAGGAGAGTGCCAGAAAACCCAGGGGCAGGTGGCAGTTCTTGAACAATGGTTAATTAGACTTTTTAGGCAAATATTTGCTCATGTGTCCAGACAATAATGTCTTGTGGAAATGTGTTTGCACAATGTCCTTGACAAAGGCTCGTCTATTAACCTGCACACAATCAGCTGCAGCCCTGGAACAGCGTTTTAGCACATGAACTTCTCAGTCCAAGCAACAACAAAACGTCACGAGAGTCCAGCCCTGAACAAAATAATCAGCCCAAATCACCTTCATATGGAGAGGAAAAAAAAGTCTCTTAAAGACTATTTACTTTTAACCTATAAAAGCATCCAATATGTGCTGGGATCTGTGACTCAGTTCCCATAATTTCATGTGCTTCCAGTACAGCCTTGGCCAGGTCGCTCATGAATGGAGTTTCCAGAGCCTCTGCAGGGTAACTACAATGTGCTGTGCCACCACAATTTTGGGATTTTTGGGTGGTCTATGGGGTTTTACAGAATATTTCTTTGTGGTTAGTGCTCATAGGGCTAAACAAACAATATTTTAGCCTAATAGTGATTATTACTCCAGATTGGGAGTGCGGACTGCTCAGGAGGGTCTCTGGACTAGAGCTAGACAAAGCCAAGCTGACTTTTCTGTATTTCTCTGGGTTTGGGGGCACACAAAATGAACAGTTTTTTATAGGGGTGACAGCCAGAAGCATTTGGGAATAGTCAGTTTAGCCCTTTGGGTCACAAATAACCACTCAGGGGCTGCTGCTCTCCGTGAATTCCCTAATTTGTAGCAGCATTTTGGCTGAAAGCGTTCCAGCCTCTGCTTTGCACACCACATGTTCACCTCATCCCAATGGTGATTCAGTATCCACGAGGTGTGTGAGTCACCTCGGGGATGTGGGATTGTTTCTTATTCCCTGACTGACGTGTGGGCACTTTTACAGGGCAGAACACACCGTCTGTGATAGACGGAAAACAAACAAGCCAAAGAAGGAGCAACAAACACAGTAGTGGCTGAACTTTGGCAGCAGCACATGTTTGGGCTAAAAGTGATGAAAGTGACAGAATTCCTGTAGGTTTTTTTGATTTTTTTTTTCAGGATATTAATGAAGAAATATGAACCTGTTCCCTTAGTTCATTGCAGGAATAACGGGATGAAATGGTGAGGTTTGTGTTGTTGAAGGAGGTCAGGCAAGGTAAGCAACTGGGCCCTGCTGACCTCAAAGCTGAACCCAGGAGTCCCAGCAAACTCAGCCTGCCTTGTTTGCTCCTAAAAAATACTCCTGACCCAACTGTTCAGGCTTTGTCCCTCTTGGTGAATGAAAAAAATAAAAAAAAATAATAAAAAAAAATCTCAAATTCCTACTGCAGCATTCCTGGTGGTGAAATCACACTCACAACCATTTTATTGTGATCATCATCTTATCCCTCTTTCCCTCCCCAAGGTTATTATTTTTCCTGTATTTTTTCAATGCTTATTTTTCCATAGGCTTTAAAAACTCCTTCATGTGCTAAAGGTAACTTTGTTCTTCTGAGAAGGTAAGCTCAGGTTTACATTGTGGGCACCACAGGAGGACAGGCTTAATGAACAACAGTTATGATGGATTCAGCTCCTTTAATGCATCACTTTTTCTTTCTTTTCAGCTCTTTGTGAGTTAAAAAGCAATGCCTGGACTGGAGGCACACTGGTGCCCCAGATTTGACCACTAATGCATATAATTAAAGGGGATCTAAGCAGATAAGTATCAAACACCAGGACTGGTTTAAGTTGCACTCAGAATATTTCTTGGGGTTGTGGGAGAGTGGCCAAAACTGCTGAAATGGCCCAAAAACTGGAGTCAGGAGTGGTAGAGGCTGGTAGGATTTCATGTGCCTAAGCCATGGTGGCGAGAAGGAAATCCTCCCAGGAGTTGTTGTGCTGCCCCCCAGGCTGCTGCTGGCATGTGATGGAAAGAAAATCATCTCTTCAGAAGAGGAAAAGATCATGCTTTGAACAACCACAATTAATGGCTTATCACAAAATCACTGAGGTTGGAAAAGCTCTCTCAACCCATGGAGTCTCAGCTGTGCCCAGTGCCCACCTTGTCCCCAGCCCAGAGCTCTGAGTGCCACCTCCAGGTGACACCTCCAGGGATGGGCACTCCAAACCTCCCTGGGCAGCCCCTGCCAAGCCCTGACCACCCTTTCCTTGGGGAAATTCCTGCTGGTGTCCAATCTGAACCTCCCCTGGTGCTCCTTGTCCAGTCCCTTGTTCCTTGAGAGCACAGCCTGACCCTCACCTGGCTGCATTCTCCTGCCAGAGAGTTGTGGAGAGTGAAAAGACCATTCCTGAGCCTCCTTTTCTCCAGGCTGAGCCCCTTTCCCAGCTCCCCCAGCCACTCCCTACAGGATTTACTCTCCAGACCCTTCCCTACTCTGTTGTCCTTCTCTGGACCCACCTCAGCACCTCAATGTCTTTCTTGAATTAAAATCCTCCAGCCCTCAAGGTGGGACAATCCCTGCTCCAGCTGCCCACACTATTTTCGACACATATTTCCATATATTTTCGACATATTTCCAAAGAAGCAGCTAAAACAGATTCCTCCAAAAAAAAAAAAAAAAAAAAAAAAAAAATCCCCTAAAATTTCTGAAGCTAAAACAAATCCCCTACTCATCACCTCTCTCCAGAAGAGGAGTTTCACACCATGATGACAAAACACAGGGCACACACAAAGGCAGAAAGCATCCATCCCCCTGGGCCAAAAGCTGCTCTCAGTCACACCCAAGGAACCACATGAAAGGCTCCTGCCAGCCAAGGTGCCAAGGAATCCTTGGAGCACCTCCTCGTGTCCCATTTACTGCCACTGACATCAGCCCGTGGCAGCTCAGCACTTGCCAGGTGGAGCTCCAGGGCCCAGGGATGGGATAAAGATGTGGAATTCTGCTCCCTTGGCTGGTGGTGGTACAAACTGGGCTTGGAGGCTGGGAGGGAAAACAGGGGAAAATAGGGAAAACAGAGGAAAACAGGGGAATATAGGGAAAACAGGAAAACAGAGGGAAACAGAGGAAAACAGAGGAAAATAGAGGAAAACAGGGAAAACAGAGAAAAACAGAGGAAAACAGGGAAAATAGGGAAAATAGCCCCCATAGCAGAGCCAGATTCAACCCAGGGCGTATTTTGGCACCACAGGTTGGCTCCTGTCCCTTGGGGATGATTAATTTTGGTAATTAGCACAGCTTTTTCTGCAGTTTCTGGGCAGTGATGGTGTTGATGGAGGAGCAGTGGGACTGGGGTGGGACCGGGCTGGCCAAGGCAGCTGAGCACCTCTCTGAGCCCTGACCCCAGAGCACAGGGCTCCTCTGGAAGAGGAGGATGACAAACATGCTCCATCCTGCCAAACCCCTGGAATGAGCTCCCAGCAGGATCCCCGGCGAGGAGCTAACCCATCGCTCCATCTAGTGCCAGCTCCTCTTACAGCACCCCGTGCCTGAGGCTCCAAAACATCCCAAATTGATGCTCTTTCCACCCTTTGGAAAGCGTTTTGTTGTTGTTGTTTTGTTGGAGGGGATTTTTAGGGGTTGGTTTTGTTTTGTTTTGTTTTGTCAGGGGGCTCCTGAGTTTATAAAAGGCAGTGAATTGCTGACCTAAGGAAGGGTTATGGGTGATTCCTGCCCTCCTGGAGGGATTTGGATGGATCCTGCCCTCTGGAAGGGGCATGGGTGTATCCTGCCCTCCAGAAGAGGTAAATCTTCCCCTCCAAAATGTCCTGAGTGAATCCAGCCCTCTAGAATGTCCATGGGTGAAACTAAACCTCCAAAATGGCCATGGGTGAATTCTGCCCTCCAGAGGAGATAAATCTTGTCCTCTAGAAGGGTTATGAGTGAATCCAGCCCTCCAGAATGTCCATGGGTAAATCCACCTCTTAAGAATGGCCATGGGTGACTCCAGAACATCCATGGGTGAATCCAACCCTCCAGAATGTCCTGAGTGAATCCAGGCCTCCAGAATATTCATGGATTAAGCCATCCCTCCAGAATGTCCTGGGTAAATCCAGCCCTCCAGAATATCCTGGGTGAGTCCACCTCTTAAGAATGGCCATGGGTGACGCCAGAACATCCATGGATGAATCCAACCCTCCAGAATGTCCTGAGTGAATCCAGCCCTCCAGAAGGACTATGGATAAATCCAGCCCACCAAAATGGCCATGAGTGACTCCAGCCCTCCAAAACATTTTGGATGAATCCAGCCCTCCCATATCCTGGGTGAATCCACCTCTTAAGAATGGCCATGGGTGACTCCAGAACCTTTATGGGTAAATCCAGATTTCCAGAATGTCCTGGATGAATTCAGCCCCCCAGAATATTCATGGATTAATCCATCCTTCCTGAATGTCCATGGGTGAATCCACCTCTTGAGAAGGGCCATGAGTGACTCCAGAACCTCCATGGGTAAATCCAACTTCCCAGAATGTCCATGGGTGAATCCAGGCCTCCAGAAAATTAATGGATTAATCCATCCCTCCAGAATGTCCTGAGTGAATCCAGCCCTCCAGAATGTCCATTGGTTAATCCTGCCCTCCAGTATATTAATGGATTAATCCATCCCTCCAGAATGTCCATGTGTAAATCCAGCCCTCCAGAATGTTCTAGATGAATCCAGCCCTCCAGAAGGGCCACAAGTGACTCCATCCTGGAGCAGTCCTCTCCTCCAAACGTGTGCTACCACTTTACTGCTCAATTAGCAGCTGTGCTGCAATGGTGGTGAGTGGCAATTTATAATTCACTGAACAGCCCCAAAGACACGAGCAGCATAAATGGACTGCAAAGCACAAAAAAAAAAAAAAAAAAGAAAAAAAAAGAAAAAGAAAAAAAAAAAAAAAAAAAAAAAAAAAAAAAAAGCATGAGTGGCATGTGCAGATGACTGTTTTAAAAAAGGAAAATGAACAGGGACAGTAAAGTGCTGAACAGACACCTCCAAGCTCAGGTGCTTGAAAGAATCCCTGCACTGCAAGAACATCACATTCTCCAGCTCTGCCATGAAGGCTTTTCACATCAGGACTCAGCAGAGTCTTCAGCTGCCTCTCACATTCATGTTTTTAATCACTTTTTAGTTCTGGTAGCACACAGAGGAAAAAACAAACAAACAAACAAACAAAAACAAAAACAAAAACAAACAAACAAAAAACCCACAAAACAAAACAAAAAACCCACCACACTTTTCTGGCTGAATGCTAAACTTTGGTCCCCCAAAATATTGGGAGCACATGGGAATCAGGCACCTTTCAGGGGACACCAACATTTGCAAAGCAAAAGAGGAAAAAGTGTCACTGGTGAAGTTGTTATTGCAAATGAGCACGATTTCAGAGCAGTTGTAGGATTCAGTGGTCCTTGGATGCTGCTGAGCAGCCCAGGCAGGTGAATTTCTTGGACAAGGTGTTCCCTTCATTATTAAATGCACTTTCAGCCATGGAATTCTGCTGTCTTTGGAAACCCTTCATCTGCACACTTTAACTGCTTTTCATTTATAGAGCTGTGATCTTATCATTTTCTTTAATGGAAAGAAAATTTCTACCTCTTCAGGTGATAGCTCCATTAGAGATGTTAATGAATACAAAAAAGTCCATTATCTTGGAATAGGGATTGTTTTTCAGGAAAAGAAATGATTGTTTCCCTGACAGATAAAAATGGGTTATGGAAACTGCAAGGAAAAATAATCTCACCAAAAGTTACTTTCATTAGTTGTATCCTTTTAATCATGGAAATATTTCTATAATTATCTTTATGTAGAAACATTCACATTAAAAAAAAAACAAACAAAAACCTTAAAAGGTGGTCTAAATTACCAGGCAGATTCTCTGCTTATGGGATATGTTGTTCAAATGAAAAAAAAAAAAAGAATTAACTTCTGAGTAAAAACCTTAATGTTGTCAATTTTGTTCTGGCAAATAACGTCAGCGTGCAAGAAAATTAATTCCAATATTGCATATTTGTTTTTCTCATTGCCTCAGAAATAAAACACGGGATGTAAAGGGAGGGAGCAGGGGGGAGGAATATTTTGTATCCTAGGAAAAGATATCCCCTCCTAGGAAAAGACATCCCCTGCTGCTGCACACTCTCAGCAGGTGATAACTGGATTTTCCCTCTGCGGCTGTTGCCCATAACCTTGAGTCCAATCAGGCTCTGTCCAAGGAAGGATGATCCAGAGGGTTATGGAAAAGTGAGGGCTGGACACTTTCTGGAGGTTCTGCTGGTGGGATTTCTCACAAATATTAAAACATCCAGGATGCCGAGTATGCAGCTCAGTTTTGGTGAATCCTAGTGCCATCTTTTGGGAGAAATGGGAATATGCCTTGGCCAGCAAATGTGACACATCCGAGGAGAGGGAGCTCTGGCTCCCTGGGGTGGTCACACTGCCATGCTGACCACAGAGACCTGCTGGGGGGACAGGAAAAGGGCAGGATCCTCAGGAGGAACTACAGTTGTACCTGCAGTGACCAGTGTAAAACCAGCCCAGGGCACTGACTGTGGCATTTCCAGCCCTTGCTGCCTTCTTGTCCCACTCTGAGGCAGCTCTGCCTCTCCTCCAGCTGCCCTGGGGGACCAGGCTAAGCACCACGTCCTTCTCCAAGCTGGGAAAAGGGCACAGCCCAAACTTCAAACTGCACGGAGCATCCTAAAATGTCCTGTGCAGCCAATGCTCACCTGAGAGCCATAACAGTGTGGGAGGAGAAAGGTGAGGGGAGAGTCTGAATGAGGCTTGTGCTGCAAAACACAGTCCCCAAAACACCTCCTAAAAACCACTTGGTAAAACCCTGCAGGGTGCTGGTGTGGGAGTGAGGAGATGATGGGGAGACTTCACCGAGGAGCAGTGGGGGGAATGGAAACTCCTTGTGTGTGTGACGTGTTTTCCAGACTTTTCCCCAGCTCCATTCCCTTCTCTGGACATGCTCCAGCCCCTCAATCCCCTTTTGGAAGTGAGGAGCCCAAAACTGGGCAGGGGAAGAAGCTGTGGTGTGGCCTCAGCAGTGCCCAGCACAGAGGGACAATCCCTGCCCTCTCCTGCTGGCCACACAATTCCTGGATGCCACTGGCCTCCTTGGCCACCTGGGCACACAGTGGTTCCCATCCAACCAGCTGCCAGCCCACCTTTACAACACCACTGTGTTTGTTATCTTCTTTTTTACTGTTAGAACTGGGATTAAATGTTTGAGAAATGCAGTTTGTGTTCGGACTCAGATATTTATTAATTCTTATCTATAGTACAACTCACAAGTTGTGAGTTCTAACTAGCAAAGTGAAAAATGGCTCTGTCTCGATCTCTTTACAAGGCCTTTTAAGCACAAATTGTCCAATTATGAGATGACACCTAATTTTTTTTTTTTTACTTTTAACCCAATAACCAACCACCCCTGGCCCACAATGAGGATTTTTCTATCCAATTACAAAACACCTCCCAGACCATGAAGAAGAAGGTGAAAAAGAAGGACTCAGCCCCTGCCCTGAAACCTCCATCTTGCTCTCTATATATATTACTATATTCTAAAACCTTAAACTCTAAATTTCCACCCTGTGGTATCACACACTTCTATTCAAACTCCACACCCACAATCCCAGGGCTGTCACTCAATTTTGGGAGCTTTTTCCATGGCCTCAGGTCAAATGCAGTGTTTGCTTGAGGGTCAGAACCTGTCAGCACAGAAAGTCTGAAATTCTCAGTGCCCAGAGTTCCAACATACCACTCCTGTGCTTTTTAAAACAGATTTTTTTGTTGTTGTTATTTCACCTGCTGAAGAGAAAACCTCCTGGTGCCTTGCACAGCCACAGCTCCATGAGAAACTGGGATTGATCAATCAGGAGTTGACTGATCCCATTGACAGGACAACACCACAGAGTCTCAAGCTGTACCAGGGGGAAGTTTGGGTTGGACATTAGGAACCTGTCTGAGTTCAAGAAGCATTTGGAAAATACTCTCAGGCACATGATGGGGTGTCCTGTGCAGGGCCAGGAGTTGGACTGGATGGTCCTGGTGGGCCCCTTCCAATTCAGCCAATTCTATGACTTTTTATGGTGGCTTTTCCCTCCCAGCCCCACGGCTGCCTTTGCTGGGGGTCCCTCCAGGGCTGTGCACTCAGGTTCAGGCCCTTCCAAAGGAATGTGACTTTTTTAAATGACAAAGCACCAGGCAGGGATTTCTGGAATGTCTCAACACCATAAATCCCATCAGTCTATCAGATTTGAGAGCCCAAGTTGCTTTTGGCCTTTTGGAAAGTTTATCATCAGTCAGCTCACATTCACTTCACTGCATTTTGCCAGGTATTTTGACTAAATACAGCTGCTTTACCTCTTCCAATTTGTCTCCTCTTACATTGTGCCAAAATAGGGGGGAATACATGGTACAATCAATGACTCTGTAGCATTAATTGTCCCCCTGTGCCCCCCCAGGTGAGGCCCCACCTGCAGAGCTGCCCCAGCCCTGGGGCCCAGCCCAGGGAGGACGTGGAGCTGCAGGAGAGAGCCCAGAGGAGGCTCCAGGATGAGCAGAGGGATGGAGCAGCTCTGCTGGGAGGAAAGGCTGGCACAGCTGGGATTGTTCAGCCTGGACAGGAGAAGCTTTGGGCTGAGCTCAGGGTGGCCTTGCAGAGCCTGAAGGAGCTGATAAGAAACATGGAGAGAGATTTTTCACAAGGGATGAAATGAAAGGACAAGGGGGGATGGCTTCCAGTGCCAGAGGGCAGGGCTGGATGGGTCTTGGGCAGAAATTGTTGCCTGGCAGGGTGGGCAGGCCCTGGAATAGAATTCCCAGATTTGCTGTGGCTGCCCCTGGATCCCTGGCAGTGCCCAAGGCCAGGTTGGACATTGGGGCTTGGAGCAGCCTGGGACAGTGGAAGGTGTCCCTCCCCATGGCAGGGGAGTGAAACAAAATGAACTTGTCCCTTCCAACCCAAAACATTCCATGATTCTATTCTGAGTAAAGCCCACCTGACATTTTTGAGAAATAGATAACTGAGTCACAAACCAAACACCTCAGCTTTTGTCCAAAGTAGAGAAATAGAAATCCAGCAGTAACGGGGAGCACCAACCATATCTCAGCTCAAGAGCTGTTCCAGCAGTGACAGGAGAATAATATTTAAAAATATTAAAGCAGTGACTGGTTTCTCACCTCAAAGCCTGCTGTGCTAAAACCTTCCTCTGTGATCTGCTTTGAGTAGGAAAAGGAGAGAATATTGGACTTGGCACAGAGCAGGAGACACACACACGCAGAGTATGAATGAAACTTCCCTGTTTTTTGGTGTAGAGTTAAAATAACAAGAGTGAACAAAGCCCTTTGCAGAGCACTTTGTACAGCTCCTGACAAAACAGCAGAGATGTATGGTCTGATGCTTTCATACAGTCTGCAGTGACTGATTACATACTCCCCATTTAGCATTGCAATACATTTAATTGTTGAGGTAAGTGGTTAAAGAAATGAAAATTGCCACTGAGCTCATTTTGCACAGCCCCTGTCAGGGACTGGAGCTGGATATTACATTCCCAGTGCAAATTACCAGCATTGGCTGGGCTATTTTACAGCTGTTCCCAATGCAGCCTGCATTGTAACCAAGTCCTGACATGAAATGTTTGTGGAAATGGTAATGAAATGTTAACTGAAAATACACTAAAGTGGGAAGTGTAGAAAGAGAAATGAAGTACAACATTTGCTCCAGCGTCTCCTCGGCTCAGGCTGCTGCTCCAGCCCAGATGTGCTGACCTGCCTCCTCCTACCCAACTGCACATCACAGCTGCCCTGCAGCCCATCCTTTGGGTTCAGTTTTTGAGCTAAACCTGACCTTGTTTTCTTTTTAAGCCTCCCTTTTCTTCTCCTGAACCTCTAAATTCCCTCAGGCTCACAGTCATCTGTTCTTCCACTTTATCTCTCTTCCTGCAAACCTCTTGACGTCCAGTTGCTGTTCGCTTCCCCACATCCCTCAGATCCATCTCACTTTCCATGGTATAGACAGAAAAATAAGCTGTTTGGGTTTCCCTGGCCCTTGGAGCCTCCCTGGCACCTCCTGTCCTGTGGAATTCCCCTTTTTCTAAGGGCGAGGGAGGTTGAGCCAAGCCGACCTCTTTGGCTGCTGCCCTCGTGTTGCCAGCCCATGTTTTGATGCTCTGGTTGTCTCCCTGACAGCTCAGGGCTGACTTCGTGTCACCATCATCAAATCAGGCCCCACAGCACCAAGGAACCCCTGCAAGGATGTCTTAAACCCCACTTCCATCCCCTGCCATAAATTGTTAATAAGGGTGTCAGTGTCACGGCATGTTGCTACTCCTCTGGCAGCACTTCAGAATTTTTTTTCTCCTTCAGAACTTTTTTTCTTCTTTACATCTCCATTTTTGCCTCTTTCTCCTATTTTTCCTCCCTCTTCCCAAGCCCTGCTGTTAAAAGCTATTTCTCTGCATCCTTGGCTCTGTGTCCCCTCCCCTGTCACCTCCTGGAACAGCCAAGGTGATTTTCACCTGTTTTGAGATTCAAACCCTCCTCCAAAGACTGTGTGCCACTTGCTGCAGTCCTGATTTTCTGTCTTTTCCTTGGAAACCTGTGGTGGGAGGTTTACAGCTTTCTTACAGCCATGCAGAGGCACTTGGAAATTTTCCATATGTGTAACCAGCAGCCATTCAGACACTCCAGTCCCCTGGGGAGCCAAGCCATGAGCTGTGTCTGTGTGCCAGGATATGAGCCCATCGCAATGTCCAAGGACCTTCCACATATTTCCTGGATTTATCCTCAGCATATGCTGGAAGAAATTAATAATTTAAAAAAAATCCCATACTCCCCCCTCTTTGAAGAAAGAGTGGAAAATGTTCAGCCTAGTCTTGGTAGAAAATACAGATTTTTTTCCAGCATTTATTAACCTTGTGTATTTAAAGATAGGAGCACTTCAAAGCAACATCTGTTAGTCATGAGCTGTATTTACCCTCTCCAGCACAATGGGAGCTGACTCATGGCTGGGTCATCCCAACTCATTCCCATCCCAGCAAACTGGAATGTGTGGATCAATTTCTGGGATCTAGACAGACAACACGAGGGCATTTTTCAACCATAAAACAAATGAATATTTTGATTTTCCCCCTTTCTTCCCCTTGTACACTAATGTACAATTAAAACAATGGGGAGTACACTAATGCAGGTGAACATACCCCTGCCCAGCCTACAGGAGAAAAGGGATATTATTTCTAAATTTGACTCATGGCTGGGTCATCCCAACTCCTTCCCATCCCAGCAAACTGGAATGTGTGGATGTACCTGACCAATTTCTGGGATCTAGACAGACAGCACAAGGGCATTTTTTCAACCATAAAACAAATTAATATTTTGATTTTCCTATTTTCTTCCCCTTATAATTTAGAGTGCACTAATGCAGGTGAACATACCCCTGCCCAGCCTACAGGAGAAAAGGGATATTATTTCTAAATTTGACCATTCCAGTGGTCAGTGGGGAGTTTCACAAGCCCTCCAGCTCTTCTCCATGAGGATGAAGAAAAGTGGTCTTTGAAGCTCTCTCTCATCCCTGGCAATCCTGTGCCCATCTGTTGGGGAGTGAAGAGATCTACACGGCCCTTTTGTGACACAAACTGGGAATTCTGCAAAAATATATTAAAAAATTGAGTAAAAAACGTGCCTAAAACTTAAAACTTGCCTTTCACATCCTCTTAGAATTGCTTGGAAGCCTAAAAGTACCACGGCAATCATTTAGTCCAAGTTCCTGTGTGTGTTTTAGAAGCCTGTATCCGATTTGGCATCTGGATATGGAATTTGGGGACAAGGCTTTGGGGTGATGCTGGTGGTGCTGGGGTGTCAGTGGGACTGGATGAGCTTGAAGGTTTCTTCTGCAATCCTGTGATTCTCTGCAGAGCAGATTTTACATCTTCTGTGGAGAAAAATGACACCTCCAGCACAAACAAACAAAAAAAAAAAAAAAAAAAAAAAAAAAAAAAAAAAAAAAAAAAAATTGGAAATGAATAAACATTTTTGGAGGGCAGGATGAGCTGGTGGAACCAGTGCAGAAATTTCACTCCAAGAGTTTGGAAAAAACCTTCCCAGTGGTCTGCTGAGGACACCTGAGGAAAGGAGGCTTTCCAGCTCATGAGAAGGAAACTCCAAAGAAAGAAGAACATGGAAATCCACCTTTTAGCTGCTCCAGCTGCTCACCTTTCACCCAGGTGGGACTGAAAAATGCATCAGCTGTTTGACTGGGAAGAACAGACTCCAGTGGGATGGAGGTGCAGTCAAGAAAGTCCTAGATGGGAATGGGTCAGACAGGAGGAGACATCAGGCCTGGAAATGTCCAGGGGAGACAGGAGGAAAAAAAAAAAAAAAAAGGGCAGATTAAAAATTATCAGAGAAGAAGAGGGATAGGTTTGTGAAGTAGAATATGTCTAAGCTTGGCAAACACCCAGGCAAAGGGAGTGTGATAACAAACCACAAATATTTGGAAGGCTGTAAACACTGAGGCAGGCGAGGAACTCCAGAGGGTGATGCATGGGGAGTGCAATCCCAAGGAATTGCAAAATACAGAAATGGCAGGAAAACAAAATAAAAACCTACAAACCATCCCTCTTTGACAATGAAATGTGTTGGGCTCTGCGTGATGGGAATGGGTGGAAATACCCTGGAATTGAGACCTTTTCAAAGGAGAAGGTTAAGGAAACATCAGTAAATGTACAGTAGAAAATAGTTTTGTCACAATGAGATGGATGGATGGGGTTTCCTAAGCAGAATTCCTCAGTGCTTCTAGGACTGGGCACAAAAAATTATTCTGCCCCTTTAGGTTTTTATAATATATATATATATATAGACCAATATTCTGGCATGCAACCCCCAGGCTTTCTGATTTGAGAAGTCCTCAATTCAGCTATTTAAAAAGACATCTCAGGACAATTCCTGGCCTAAGAACCCTGGGTGTTTTGTTAGTTTTCTTGAAAATATGTGCCCTTTTAAAAAAATGCTGGGGAGGAAGCTGACAAGAAAGATGGAGACTTTTTACAAGACTTTTTACAAGAGCCCAGAGTGTCAGGGCAAGAATGGCTTCAAACTGTCAGAAATTAGGGTTAAATGGGATATTAGGAAGAAATTCCTCCCTGAGAAGGTGGGAAGGCCCTGGAATAGAATTCCCAGATTTGCTGTGGCTGCCCCTGGATCCCTGGCAGTGCCCAAGGCCAGGTTGGACATTGGGGCTTGGAGCAGCCTGGGACAGTGGGAGGTGTCCCTGTTGGAATCTTTATTTCCCTTCAGACTCAAACCATTGTGTGATGCTATAAAATAAAATTTTGAAATCATTTTCCACATTCCAGTTGACCCAAATATCTTCATCAACCAGCTCAAAATGTTCTCATTAACCTTTCTTCAAGCAGAGCTCATGCTGGGTCATGCCCTGATGTCCTTCCAGCTGCCTCCAAGGAGATGTCACAGCGCCCAGGGGACAGCAGCAGGGCCAGGACACTTTGGAGGATGCAGGCAAGATCTTCTCTGAAGATATCCAAGTTCTCTCATCATTACCCAGAGAGGGAATGAAGAATTTATGTTGGATCAGAAGGTAAAATTCAATCAGGAATTAACTGAACCCTTTGGATAAATAAGGTGCCTTTCTGACTAACCAGGAATTTAGATCATCAGAGAGTATTTTCCTAACATGACCAAAACTTGAGAAGATGGCAGAGAAAAAGATCATGGGATGACTAATCATATGATATAGGTAAAATGGTTTCTTTCACCTTTAATGCACATGTAATGAGAAGTTTATTATAAAACTATATTTTAGATGAGAAAGAAGAGTCTGAGATAGAAAAAAATTGCAAAAGAAAAGTCTGATGATCCCTGTGTTTCTGTGGGCAGTTTA
Organism: Zosterops lateralis; assembly: GCF_965231275.1. Lineage (NCBI taxonomy): Eukaryota > Metazoa > Chordata > Aves > Passeriformes > Zosteropidae > Zosterops > Zosterops lateralis. The sequence goes on from NC_139763.1 coordinate 3,553,951, forward strand.
AAAGCCTTGTGGAATTTGAGGTACCAAGTGTGGACTCTTTGGAATCTGGGTAAGGTTTGTACCTGGGCTGACAACTGTCTTTAAAAGAAACTCTGATTTAAATAAAGGGCTGAAGTTACTAAAATTACCAATTTCTGCAAACATGGGCACATCAGGGCTGTGTTGTCCAGGTGCCAAATGGCAAAGAGAAGATCCAGGCAAGGTCTTGAGGTCTGTCTGAGCTTCACTGAACATCTCTCGTGGAATGGACATGGAGTTCCTCAGCTCTGCCTTGTCACGGTCACAGGGAGACCCTACAAATAATCCCAATGCAGCAGGAGTAGGATCTCTCCATCCTTCACTCCTCTCTTGCAAAATTTGTGTTTCCCAAGGCTCCTGGAAGGCAGGGAGCAAGTCCTGGAGGAAGGTGCAGCTCTGCACTGGGTGAGCTTCCCATGGGCAGCTCCATGATTTTACTCTTCACACGAGGGGACTCCATCAGCCCATCTGTCCCTGCCCCAAATCTGCACCCCAAAGGCAGGATGTTGTTCCCATTTCACAGGACAGCAGCCAGGCAACACAACCTGGAAATCCTGCAGGCAGCTCCAAGAGCACTGAGGATGCTTTGGAGGTCTCCAGGCATGTCCTTGCCCATCTAAACAAAGACTTTATTTAAATCTGGATTTTTAGTGTTTAATTAAAAGCTGGTTCATAAAGACACTTACCATTTCGGGTTGGAAGTACACATGAAGCAGACAGTGAGGATCTGGAGATTTATTTCCACTGAAAGGCAAATTATTATCTTTACAGTCACATGTTGGTGTGCCTGCCATAACTTTCTAAACTAGTGACTGACATTTTCTGAGAGTTCATTTTTTTCTTTCTTTTCTAAGAAATACAGACCTAAAGTGCTTATTTCCCTGCTCAGGTCTCACACATTGGTAACACAATCCTGTGCTTATGAACTGCCACCAATACACTCCTAACACAAGTCCTGGTAGAGTTGTGTCCCATTGCTCCCCCCAAAAAATGGATATGCAGAACATTTCCTATAAAACCTGAATCCACACCCATTTTGTCTGGGAAAAAGGACACAAAAAAAAAACAGCAAAAAGGAGGGAAACAGAGGGCTGAGCTGTCTGGGATTCCTGCAGCAAATACTGTGGAGAGCCACTCATAAATGTCAGGGCTGATTTTCCAGACCAGTTCTTCAGATGGTGTTGGGAAAGAATGGATTTATGCCAGTAGGCACCAGATGCAGTTTTGGGGCCCAGAGAAAAATAAAAGACCCTGCCTTTTGTAAACAGCCAGGATGGGCTGCAGTGACAAATGAACAAGGCTGCCATGCACTCCATTCTAAAGTAGGGAATAATGGAAATTGTTCATTATTCACTTTTTTTTACTAATAACGATACAGAACGTATTAAGGGCAAAGGGGCAAAGCAATTCAACACATGATTGAGGAGGAAGATACATCTCAGGCTGAGATTTTGCCATGATAACTTCATGGCAACAAAAGATAATTTCTGAGTAGGAATACTCTTCCTTAGAGGCCTCCCTTAGGCTGCATTTCCAGTCTTGGGCGTGGAGCAGTCGAAGAATTAATGGGGGATGTTTGCAATCTCTGGGCCAGAGAAGCTCAGCACAGGATGGCAAGACACTGTTAAAGAAGGGCTGGAAGTGTTTCAGCAGAAGAAAAGAAGACACACAGCACCTGTGCACTTCAAACTCAGGCTGTTTGCTCCCACATTTTCACAGCCCAAAAAGCCTGGCCCGTTTTAACCTGGTGAGCAGCACATCTGGCATGGGTGTCACACACAGAAAAAAAATGCAAACCACAGTGTCAATCTGAAATTGCCATGCTAGGCCAAGCTTATTTTATTACATACATTCTGCAATCTAAGGACTAATATGTTCATAATGTAAACATTAAGCATACAGAGTTAAAATTCAAGGCCACAATAGTTTGGGGTTTTTTTTGGATTGTCTCTTTTTTTTTTTTTTTTGGTTTTCTTTTTCTCTGTGTGTGTGTGTGTGTCTTTGGTTGGCCGAGATCAACTCGTAGTGTATAAATGCATAAGTTATATAATAATTATATAAAAAGGAAAAAAAAAATAACACTGAACTTGTATACTTCATTCTGACAAACGCACAGCGTTCGCGACTCGGTAAGAAAAACTGGCGCCCGCCTAACAAAAATACTCAGGTGATTTCTGATTCTGGCAGTCAGGGGTTGTCTCTTGCTCTAACCAATAGAAAACAAACTCCCTTAGTAATGATGAGGTTCTAACTGGCAACTTTTAAATATCAAACACAATTCCAGTTTTGACTTTTTTTTTTTTGTAAAAAAAAAAACAAAACAAAAAGAGAGATGCATATTCTGATTTCCTGCTTCTTCTGCTTTTCCCTTTTCCCACTTTTTATTACTACTGAATCAAGTCTGTTCCTCCTGAAATACTGGGAATGGTATAATACTGAGCAATATGTTTCACAAGTCCAACCAAGTGTTTCTTCATAGTCCCAACACTACAAAGTTTTCAGTCTTTTCAGTCTCTACTGGTCAAGAAGTTTCTTTCCTCCCCTTCTCACCACCTTCATCCTCCTCCTTCTCCTTCCTGCTTCCTGCTTCCAGGTGCAGGCAGATCTACAATCATACACTTGCCCTCCAGCACATTCTCATTTCCCACGTTTGGCTCAGGGTTCCTGTAAAACTGTCAAGGAATCTGAAAGTTTGGGTTGTCTTCACAGTTTGAGTAGCTGATTCACTCTGATGAATGGATCTCGTTTGATTTTAACTACAACACTGCTGGTTCTATTCCAAATCAGCTTTCACACTAACCAGTCTCTTCTGCTGATATGTTTCTATTTTTTAAATACAGATAGGCTTTTTTTTCCTCCTTTTTTTTTTTTTCCCTTTCCCCTCTCTTTTGTAATGATCCATATACTGTATGTTAGGTCACTATAGCCTTATCCTTATATTGCTGTAGTATAGTCCCAGTTTTGCACTAGCATGATACCAAACTTCACACACTTTAACAAGCTTATCAACTTTTTAAGACCACCAGCTTCCGTAGGTTCTCCTTTATCATTTCATGCTTCTACCTACAATAGTCTATTGTTGTTTGGTCCACAGAGTCGATGCCCATATACATTACACTTTAGTATCTTAATACTTCTTGGATATTTCCTTTAAATCCCTACTACAAAAAAAAAGTCTTTTTGACATCTATTTTTAACATGGTTTTGGGGGTGGTTTTTTTTTTTTTTTTCCTCCCCACCCCAGCCAAACCTTCACTTGTCTCTTTAGGCACTTTTAATTCGAGCAACTCCAACAGAGTTCGTTGCGACTCCCCAGGGACCACACTGAGAAGAGTCTTGGCTTCGCCCGGCGTTCCTTTTTTCCCCCACCCCACTCTAGTAGTAGGTGCCGAGATGAGAAGGCATGTGAGCAGCTGGCAGCCTGGTGTTGGGGTAGATCCCTCCAGTGGGCGAATTCCAGTAGGGATTGGGGGCGGCGAAAAAGCTGGAGGATGTCACAGGCAAGGCCGGCGGGTGCGGGGCCACAAAGTTCATCTTCTGCGGGTGCGCGTGGTAGGAGCTCATGTAGGGCAGGTCCGACGGGTATTTGTACATGGAGGACTCCGGGGGGTGAGGCTGCAGGGCCTGGGCGATGCCGTGGAAGTCGAATTTGTAGGCGTAGCGCTTGCCGTGCACCTTGGTCATGATGTTCTTGTCGTAGTAGTAGCGCAGGGCGCGGCTGAGCTTGTCGTAGTTCATGTTGGGCTTGCTCTTGCGCTCGCCCCAGCGCCGCGCCACCTCGTCGGGGTCCGTCATCTTGAACTCGCCGTTGGTGCCCTCCCAGGTGATGCAGTTGGAGTTGGAGCTGTCCGACAGCAGCTCCAGCAGGAACTGCCACAGCTGGATCTGCCCGCTCCCTACGGACAGGGGAACAAAAGAGGGAATCGTCAATAAGGCCAAGGCGTCAGTCCCACGAGGACCCCATTAGGAAACATTGTTATTAATTCCTTCTATCAACCATTCCCCCCTCCTCCCAGGACTGTGTCACAAAACCCTAAAGAGCAGGGATAATTGCAATGTGCCGTGTTTTCTCCCCCCGTGTGAGCAGCAGAACGCCGTTCCGTGGAGATTTAATTGTTACCTAATGTCACTCAGCGCAGACAATTGATGGGGAAATAATACAGAGCTCGTTTAGGAAGCTGATCTCCAAAGTTCAGCACAAACAGCTTTCGCTTGCGTAACGACACTCTGCTTGTTCTCACAGCATTTGTGTTGCAATTAAATGTTCCCTTGCTATGGAATGAGCCCACACAAAATGGAGAAGTTTAGAGCGAGCTGGGCCCGTGCCAAACCATTTCATCCCTTTGCAGCGTTTGGGGAAATGCAGAACGGAAACTTATTAGCTTGCTGTTGCACTGCATACAACCAGAGGGCAAAACAATTGCAAGAACAGTGAAAAGGTCCATAAAATACATCCTTGTCATCATTCTGCTTCAAAGGAGTTAAAATGATTATTTCACATTAAGACATGAACTGTTTGCTGTTGTATTTTTCTCGCTCTCTGCCAATTCCATCTCAAAAAGAAAATAGTTAATCTGCTGTAAACTTTGCAAAAATAAGGTAGGGCAACAAAATTTGTTTTAGACAAGTGAAAGTAGATTTCAAAGGGCCTTGCCACTGATAGTCATGTTAGAAGCTTAGCATTTCTTAACAAAGCAACACTGAAATGATGCAAAATGCAGCTGAAGCAGCCTGCGATGCAATCTGTTTCACAGGCACGGTGTCAGCAGAATTTGCCAACCAGCCTGGATGTGCTAACTCTGAACTGTGTCTCTGAGCAGGAATTGGTTGGGTTTCTTTATTTTTTTTTATCCAAACCAGCTATGTGGGTATAATAAACAAGCTTTTCTTTAGAAAGCTTATAGTAGCAATTACAGTATCGAGCTAGAGCAGCATCTGAAACCCATTAGCAGTTTATACTTCAGTGCAACTGAAACCCATATTCATTTAAACTGTATTTATCCAAACTGGCCTTAATGAATTTCTTCTGTTCCATTAACATGCATTAAATAAACAAACAAACAAAAGAATCCGTGGTATGAGCAAGGCATGCAAGTTTTAATACATGAAACATAACAAGCGGATTAGGCTTTGAAAATCAATAAACAGTTCAGCACTGGACAAAACACAAGTTTTTGAATAAGCAATCCAACATATGTTCTAACATAAACACTTGCCTTCCAAATGTAATATATAGTCCTATGAAAATAAATGGTTGCTGTCAATTTCCTTTTAATGAGAGAGTAATTCCACCGATTTATAAACACACAAAACATGTTAAAGCACAGGAATGATGGTGTGGAGAAATTCCATATCCAAATGTTAAAAAGCATCCCAATCCAGATCGTGTTAGTGTCATCCACAGTGATGAAGTCAACCAAATGGACAGTTGATAAAATTTGGCAAGCCATGATTTATCACCAAATTAAAGAGATGTAGGGCACCCACTTCCAGTCAAGACTAGTGTTGCCTGGAAACCCCAACCACCTCGGGCCATTTGGAAAATCCTATTCTTAACACTTATTTAATTACTTTCCTCTGCCACATAAAACTGTTTAGAGAGTCAGCGAATCTAGAACTGTGCTTGGTGTCACTTGGGAGAAAATGAAAGGAAACTGATCAGCATTTTGGCAATTTCAGGCCTTGAAAAGACAAATGATTGTTGTAAAAAGAGCCATTGTCACTGGGAGCTGAGGAACAAGGAATATTGTGCCCTGGGATGGTCCAGGCAAGGGACACAAGTGGAACACACAGTGTCAATCCATTGTGGTGGGCTGTGGTGTTGATCGTGGTGCTGCACAGCTACAGAGTGTCCTGGACACTTGGAACAGTGAAATCTGCACAATTCCCAAACAGAGCTACTAAATCACCCAGAACATCCCTTGTCTTTAGCAAAAACCTGCTTGTCCCAAGGTTGCACTTGGTGACCCTTGAGGTGTTTTCCAACCTGAGTGAATCTGTGTGTCTGTGATTGCTGGAATTCTAGAAAATGAAAATTTCAGGCTTTCTGATCCTCAAGCAAGCACCACATTTGACTCGAGGCCTTGGAACTGAGACTGACTGACAGCACTGGGGTTGTGGGTGTGTAGTTTGAATAGTGCTGTGTGATATCACAGGGTGAAAAACTTAGAATTTAAGGTTTTAGTATATAGTGATATATATGGGGCAATATGGAGGATTTAAGGTGTTGTCTTAGTCCTTCTTCACCCTCTTCTTCTTGGTTTCAGGTGATTTTTTCTAACTGGGTGATAAAGGCCAACATTGTGGACCTTGTGTGGTCAATTATTGGGTTAAAAGTATAAATAATACAGGTGTCATCTTGTTATTGGATAGTTTATGCTTAAATAACCTTGGAAAGAGTTAGAGACACCTCCATTTTCTACCTTGCTAGTTAGAGCTCACAGTTTGTCAGACTGTGCTATAGATAAGAATTAATAAACACTGAGTCTGAACAAGAAAATGCTCTAACATGAAGAAAAGAAGAAAAAAACCTCAAAAATGATTGTCTTCTAAGCTACACATCCCTCTCCACAATGCACCCCATTCCCTTCTTGAAGTGGGAGAGAATTTTTGAAGTGTTTAGACCCAGTTATTATTTGTGAATAGATTATACTTCTTGGGGTTTGTTTTCTTTTTCCTACAGATTTCTGCTGGGTTATTCATCCCAAAATTTTGCATTCATCAAGGCAAGTATGACACTGTGTTGTGGATTAACAGAATCTGGGGCACAGCTGATAAAGTGTGGGTAAGAGATTTGTATCTTTCTGGAGGGATAACTGGAGATCAGATGGGGTCTCTTACACCCCTTAATCAAATGCTGATGTTCAGGCAACTGAAGTGAACTCCAGCTTCAAAGCTTGGACTCTTTGGAGGTCCTTTCCAACCTTAATGATCCTAAATTCCTCAGTCCCACCCTTGTGCAATTCAGAAATCCTGCAACACCCTGGGTATCATCAGCTCCCCCTGAGCCACGCTGAAGAGTGGGAGAATCAGGGACATCCCCTTCCAGGTCTGGTCTTAAAGATGAAGTGGGGACAGTCAGCAGTGAAAGAAAGGAAAGCTCCTAAATCAGCAAAACCCCTTCTCACCTGGATTTGCAAGTCGGCTGCTGGTCGGTCCAAGAATCTGATATGGATCTACAAAATTGTAAAAGGAAGATTTAAAATCATGCAAATGTTTTTGGTACTATTTCTCAACCTTGTAAGGGGCACTGTGCACTGCCTGATGGGACAGCAGGCCCAATACCTGAGCTGTTTTCTCCCTCTGCATGGCAATATTTGTGTGTTTTCCTTTCAAACTCGGTGTGCAAGGACATACATTGGCTTTTTGTGCTGTATTAATGAGCAGATGTCTATATTCAGAATGCAAATTTTGTTATGAAGCATTCTGGTGGTGGAATCCCCATCCCTGGAGGTGTCCAAGGAAGGGCTGGAGGTGGCACTCAGTGCTCTGGGCTGGTGGGACAAGGTGGAGATGGGTCACAGGTTGGACTCAATGACCTTGGAGTCCTTTCTCAACCTCAGTGATTCCATGATTCTGTGATTCTCTTCTGCCACTGGACTCCAGTGAGGGATGCCATGGATTAACCCTGCAGCTGGAGTTTTCAGAAGAGCCTCTGTCAGCCTTCCAATGCCTGTAGCATCTCAGTATTTCCCTCTAGGAGTTCCCTCTGGAAATGAAAACTTACTTTGGCCTGAAGTCTAACAAGGAAAAAAACGAGGGTTGTGACAGCAGGACTAAAGCCAAAGCAATGGGCTGCAAGCACTGAGTGACCCTGTGGCTTTTACAGCCAAGGAGACAATCAGGTTACATTCCTTACACATTTAAATCATCTCTGCAGCTCACACACAGCCATTAAAAGGTCCTCAGGACATATCTAAATCATGGGTATATTTCTAGGAAGATTCTAGTGGTTGGAAGGCCAGATTAGATAAAACACTGTTTGGGCAAAAATTAGTGTGATACTTCCCAGGCAGTCTGTGCATGAGTTAAATGAGACCTAGTCATGCACAGTCCTGTTTAGCTGTAACAAAAACCAGAATAATGATTTAAAATCCATGTGATAAAAACTGGCTCAGAGTCTTCTGAGCTAAGAATATCCTCTAAATCTCTTTTATTTCCTCCTTCTAACCTTTTGCTGTTAACAAAAGCCATGACTGACTCAAGACCTTTGTAGTGCTCTCCCAGCTACCTGTCCAAAACACAGCTGAATTTGCAACAAGGGATTAGGCCCCCACCCCATGGATTTGCTGCTCTGAAAACACAAAAGGTGCCCATTTTGCTAAACCACTACTCTGCAAACCCAAAAATTTCTTCTTTCCCCTCAGTTTTCCAACAGATTAAGAATCTCTCTAATATTCCTGTTGGGTTTCAGGAGCCAAATTTAAATTGGGTTTCTGTAGGCTGTAATCCATTTCCTTTTTTTTTTTTTTTCTTTGCCTCATGCATATTTTCCAGCTGCTGGCATCTCAACTATTGGGGTCTTCTGACATCTTTACCTTCCATTTTTATACTCAAACTGTAGATAATTTTTTTTAAATAGCATTTTTATTCTGGAAGGGTGTCACTGCCTTTAAACATTTAGATTCACCCCCAATTCCAGCTGCAGAGCAAAACCCATCCACATCTGGGGTTTTGGTGGTCTCCAGCTGGCATGGTCTGAACCAGATTGTGCAGTTTGGCTGCCCTTCTCATCATATCCAACAAACACAGGCAGAATTCAAAGCAAATGACACCCACCTAACTGAGGACGCTGGTCTTCTGTTTTGGGAACTGTTGAGGATGATGGCTGAGTAGCTGAAAATGAAAATAAAAACCACAGAAAAACCTCATTTAGTTATTTTTTCCAGTTAGGAAGTTGCTCACCAAACCTATGAGAGGTCCCCAGGCCTGGAACTCCTGCTGCCTTCTGCTCCAGCATGGACACAACAGGATTTAAAGCTCCTAAAAAACTTTTTAAAGCTCTGTGGTGATGGACTCGATAAAGTTCAAGGAAGGATTTGGCTGCCCAGTGACACCCCCCAGAATTGCCCATACAACTGGCTTTCCAAAAATGCACAGATAAAACCCCTCCAGAGCTCCTGTAATTCCCTCTGGAGCCTAATCCATGTTTCCCCAGCTGTGCAGATGCTTTTACCTTTTGACTGAGGGCTGGGGTGGCTGTGACTCGTCCATGCTGATCTCCTGGCTTGCTCATAAGGCAAATCTGTGAAGGAAAAAAAAAAAAAGGAAAAAAAATACACTTATTCATGCAGATATGGCCTGAAGTGGTTGTGTCCAAAAAAGGGCACCTTTGAAGAGACTCAGGATTTCGAAAATTGCTGAAACAGGTGGGGAATTCTTTGTTAAAACTTTTATCATCTTTATTGTCTCTAAAAACAACAGTGGTGCTCTGCACTGCTCTGCAGAGGTGCCTTTTGTTGCCAGGAGTCTGAGCTGCACTGAAACAGGTGATGCAAAGAATCTTTAGAGACAATATAGAGATCAGCACTAACAAAGGTTCAGGGGATTCTCTTTAGTCCCCTTCCTCAGCCCAGGACATCAAGGAATGACACATTGACGTCATGAATAATCTGGGTTAGAATCTTGCAGGAAAAGTCCTCCAGAAACTCATTTGATACATAAATCCTCCCAAATTCAGCATCTAAGACAGGCTTTGGTTGATTTATTCCTTTCTGCTCCTTGGGACAAGCTCCTTAAATATACACATCTAAATTTTCATTTCCCTTTCTTTCATTTACTTGTTACTTCTATTTTATTTCAGTGCTTTAACATATTAAAAAAAATTAAAATAAGCCATAAAAGCTTTCTTCATAAAGCAAATGTAGTAAATTCAAATGTTTGGTTTACCCTTAGAAATCTTTGGCAGTTTCCTGTGCTTTTCCACGGCTGACTTTAGCACGTTAACTAAAATTACTGCCAAAAACAGAGACTCGTGTAACTTCCAGGAGCTCAGGAAGGGAGCAGTGCCCACCTGGTGGAACTAAGTTGGTGCAGATGTCTCGACTCTCAACAAACTACTTGTGCTTTATTTCAGAATCCATGTTTGGGAATGAAATCTGTCAGAAAGCAAAGGAACAGCCCCAGACTGGCTCTGTGCAAGGCAGATGTCTCTGCCCATATTCCCAAGCACTGGGAGAAGCAGCACTGCATGGAAATGGAAATAAAGTGTAATGTAAAATGCACAACCCAAATTGCCTTTAATTCATTTAGTTTGTTTGGCACTGCCACCTCCCAGAATCCTACACTTCAAAACTTTTGCTTGTGCTGAGATTTGCAACTGATTTTTTGTACTGCATTTTCATAATGAATAACCCTCGTATCTCTGATTTCTTCAGAACTCTTCCACAGCTTCAGAGAAAATAATGTGAATTTTACAGGTGCTCATCTCTGGGCAGAATATGAATCACTGTGACTGCAGATGTCCTGCCCAGGCTGAGATCAACAGTGCTGTGTAGTTAGAGACTTCACCATCTGGGAAAATAAATCCAGAATTACTTTGGTTGTAATTCCAGTGGGTTCTGAGTTCTGTCTGTACAGAGGGAGCTCAGCTGTGGGGTCTGGCAGGTCTCCTGTGCAGTCCTGCCTTGTCTGGGCAGTTCCCTTCCTCCATGGCAGATTCCTCCTCTCTAGATTCT